>NC_142042.1:38413317-38567913 GCF_982192425.1 Myodes glareolus | reverse complement strand
ACCTTAGCAAGTTATGCCACCCCTCCTAGGCATGGTATTCTCAGGAGTAGATCAGTTATTAATAAATATGTAATGATAATTAATGGTCTTGCTATGCTATTGGATTATGAAAAAGATTAGGTTGATGAATTTCTGGAAAGCTCTTACTGCAGAGCCTGCTCTACAGACCACTGTTGTTTATGTTATTGCTGTGGGTTATTAGAGGGCATTGCCTTTGTGTCATTCAAATGATATCATAAAAATTATACGATATTAAATAAGCTTTTAGAACTCTAAAGCAGAAGTTTGAAGTTTAGAATCTTAGTAATTAGTCATTAAAAGATGCATTTACAAATAAATACACAAGGTTCCTTTAGCCATCCATGAGCATCTTCTGTCATTGAATCCATTCATTCATTCATTCATTTATTAAATAAATTATGTATTCTAAATTATAAAATGTTATAATTTATAAGTAGCCTGAATCAGAAGCTTATATATGTGGAATAAAATTAAAACTTGCAATGAAGATAACAAAGTCATGGCTGGAGAGATATTTCATTCAGGAGTGTTTGCTGATCTTTCAGAAGACCTGTATTCCGTTCCCAGCAGCGACACAGAGCGGTGTCCGCCTCCAACTCCAGGGCATCTGATCAGCTTTCCTGGCCTTCAAAAGCATCCACACCCATGTGATGATAAACACAGACATAGACACATCGACATAAACAGAAATAAATCTCCTTCAAAGATAAATTAGAGTCTAGTAAAGGAACCGGTTGTAGAAGTGAAAGTCTCATACAGTGCAATCATTAAACATGTAAAGATAAAGGGGTCGCATCGACAAGTGGGCATGAGCATCAAGCTGTGTAAGCAGCAGAGAATTCGGGAGCATCATGACACAAGAAGAAAAAGAGATCAAGGAAAAATTTCAAGTCCTAGGAACTGAAGAAACTTAAGGGGAAAAAGTGACTGGGTCAGGTTTAATAGGTTGCTCCCTTCCCAAGGAAGTCCCAAACAAGAGTGCCTACTGTCTCGAATGCAGAATAGTGTGCACCAGGTGAGGGCGAGCTGCTGCTATCTGTGCAGTCACAGGCCCGCCTTCCTAGGGCTGTCATGGGTCCTCTCCACTTGGCCTACCATCCTCACCACCGGTTTCTGGTTTCGCCAAGAAGCAAAGTAAGGACTAAGGCAGGCCTGGAACACATACACTATGTGCGGGAAGGACAAGGAATTATCTGTAATCATTGCAGTTCTACAGTAAGGTGAAAGCACCTCACTTCTACTTTTTAATTTCAGACATATAATGTGGTGGAAATTGTTCATATATAGAAGTGATGTGACAGATCTGGTGTAAATGTGGGAAAACATGGTATTTTGTCAATGTTTCCCTACCTTACAAGTCATTATTCCTTCTTTTGAAAATGTACTAAAGAAAATCTACCAGATGCTCCAGTCTGTTGAACTCACACTGCGAGAATTCTTTGTCCTTTTAAGCATTGAAATATTCCAAGATAATGCAATGTTTTATCAAAAGCGAGTGTACTGACTCTTCTTTAATTGCTGCACTGATAAGTGGCTCAGCAAAACCCCACCTTAATTGTTTCTAATGGGTTGATATCTGTGGAGCCCAGATACACTTGAACTTTCTTCTGCCAGTTGAATAAAAATTTTTGAATATTCTGAATAATGATAAGAATATTCAGAGAGAAAGTACAAAACTGAAAATTGAATGTAGATCCTTTAGGTTTGAATTTTATTTGTATGCCTTATTTTCATACTTAACCGACTTACTTATTTACTTTAATTGAAGTGTCTATGTGTGAATGTGATTTTTTAATTTGTGTGTGTGTATATAAAGAAAAGGTTCGTATTAAGGAAAAAACCTAAACTCATCAATTGATCAATCTTTTATTCTCTTAGAAAACTTATAATAGTGTTTGAATTCAACTCTTAACCTTCTGAAATAAGGAGAAATATATGATAGGGCATAAAGACAGTTTTATTATAGCCAGTACATTCTTTAAACTAGGTAAGCAGGTATCAAAGCTATTAGAATTATTCTAGAAGACAAGGATAGATGTCTTTGATCTTTCCTTGTCTGTTTTTTGTTATTGTTGTTTGTTTGTTTGCTTGTTTTTTACATCACTGACCAAGTTTCCTCTCACTGCTCTCCTTCCCATCCCTCCCCCTAGCTCGCCTCACTCCCATCTACTGTTCCTCTGTTGTCTCGTGAGAAAAGGGCAGGCCTCCCAGGAATATCAGTCATGGTATATCTAGTTGCAGTGAGACTAGGCACCTCCCCTCCTACTAAGACTGAATGAGGCAAGCCAGTATAAGGAATGAAGAGGGCTTCAGTCTGTCCCATGCAGGCTCCCTGGTTGTTGGTTCAGTCTGTGAGTCCCTATGAACCCAGGTTAGTTAATTCTGTGGGGTTTCTGGTGGAGTCCTTGATCCCTCTGGCTCCTACAATTCTTGCTCCCCCTATTCCACAGGATTCTCAAAGCTCTGTCTAATGTTTGGCTGTGTGTCTCTGCATCTCTTTCTATTAGTGGCTGGGTTAAGCCCCTCTGATCACAGTTGGGCTTTGATTATACGAGAATATCTTTAGGAATCATTTTGTTGACTTTTTTTCCAGCCGTGTTTGGTTCTAGTCTAGGCCTCTGGATTATCCTACCTCTGTGTCCTGGATCTCAGGGCCAAGCTCCTTCTTATGATACAGGTCCTCAACTAAACCAGTCATTGGTTGGTCACTGCCACAATTCCTGCACCTTCTTTACCCCAGCACATCTTGTAGACAGGATAAATAATAGTCTGAAGGCTTTGTGACTGGGCTGATATCCCAATCATTCTAGTGGAAGATTTGCATACCAATCCCAATTTATGCACCCAACCCCACTCCCCATTCACCTCCAAGAGAGGGTGAGGCCTCCTGTGGGGAGTCAACAAACTCTGTCATATCACTTGTGGCATGACCAAAGCTCTCCCCCTTGTATCTAGGCTGAACAAGGTATTCCTCCATAGGAAATGGGCTCCAAAAACTCAGTTCATGCACTAGGAATAAATACTGGTTAGGGATGTGTTGTGGCTTTGCTTGAGTATTCCTCTGGGAAAACGAGATGATGGTTGGAGGTCATATTCCAGGTTCAGATTAGTTCTTGTCTGAAATTTATCTTAAATAAAGTGATTGAGGAAAGACCATGCCTCAAAAATTCCAGGATAAGGAGAAGTACCTGCATATTAGAGACCTAAATCAAATTGCTAATAGTCAACAAAAATAAGACACTTTAAATACAGTTCATTAATAATATAAGTTGAATAAATCCAGAGCCTTCTTTTTAAAATACTAAGGTACAAAAAAGGTTTTCTTTTAATTAAAAATATATATTTTATGTGTATGAGTGTTTTGCCTGCACATGTCTCTGTGCATCACATGCATATCTGGTGCCCTTAGGGGCCAGAATAAGGTATCAGGCTCCCTGAGACGAGAATTACTGATCATTGTAAGCCAAGATACATGTGTTAGGAATCTAATGTCTTACAGAAGAGCAGCCAGTGATCTTAACTACTGTACCCTCTCTCTAGACAAAATTTTTCCCTTTATTTTTTTCTCCTTTTATTTATTTTTCTTTATATTTCATACAGGGAAAATACTTTGTAATAAATTATGTTTTCAGTTATTATGTTTCTAATCTAAAACTATTAATAATCTATTGTTTACAATTTGTGTTTTCTGATTGAGAAAATTAAAAAATCTGGCAGCATGTGTATTCCTAAATGATACTCATTTTTATTCTTCTTCAAATCTTACCTGTTTTTGCTATCTGCTGTAATTCCATGATAACTGCCAATGATAAGGTGACCAATATGATTTTGGTTATTTTATTTATGAGCTTGTACTATTCCTTCCACTTATTTAGTTATCATACTTCTGAAACTAATTTGTGTTGCAGAATTGACTTAGACCAGATGCAAAAGATGCATGTGTTACATACATAGAGTTTCTGGCTTGTTTCATGTTTGTTAACCACGGGTGCTTACTAACCATGTTTGTCTTCAACTGTAGATTTCAATATTGCTTTTCAGTCTAATAATGAAGATTATATATAGCTATACCAATGAAGACTGAAAATGTTCTTTAATGGTCATGACCATTCTGTTTGATTGTAGGTAGTATGTGATTTTTTTAAAAAAATATATGTTTAAAGCTCTCCAAGTCTATCTTAAATTTTGTATACTGATAATCCACTTTTCACTGCTTGAGGTGTGTGTGTGTGTGTGTGTGTGTGTGTGTGTGTATGTGTTTTCTTCATACGTGACCAAGGCACAAAAGAATCACTAACTGTTGAGGGAACAAGATATCTCGGGGGATTGGTAATGAGATACAGAGCCTTTAACCTCTTGGTCACCAGTTCAAATCTGCCCTAGGTCATGAGTGACAGAAAGTCATTACCAACTGAGGGTAGTTCAATAAGCTATGTGAAAAGAATATGTGATTTGGGTGCCTGGCAAAGGAAAATTAAGGTGATAGCTCTGCTGTTGAGGCAGGCCATGATAGTGACTGCTCTTTTACTGTAAAAGGAAAGAAGCCCAACCATTTCTGAGTATCACATCTTCTTCCTATGGCCTGAGCCTCAATTGTTTTTACTTTGGGTGATTTGTCGCATTGTTTAAATATTTTTCTGTCATTCTTGTTAAGGTGGTGCAGTCTAACAATATTAAATTGACGTTAAAAGTCTTATTCTAATCTTAGATGAAAGTTCAGTTAAAATTGAAATTTACATCCTTTATGTCTCCTGTTCCTTCAGTGTACTCCAACAAACTTTTCCCTTGATTGCTTATTAATTTTATTGACAAATGGTTGAGCATTTAGAGAAGCCTATTCAGTCTTGTCAATCTTCCATTGAGAAATACTTAACAAATATTAACCGGCAAATATAACGATATTTTGGTGTTCGAGAATTCACACTAGAACAGTGCATGGAAGAATATCACCAGGGCCTCCTGTTTGAATTAGACGCATTCATTGTAATAAGATATATTTCTATTTTGGCCATTTTAATATTAAATATTCTGGAAAGGTTTTATTTCTCTTTTTAACATCTTTAAAAGTTAAGTTATTCAAACTTCCTGATTGAAGTTGTCTTCAAAAGAAACTATATACATATGTTTGCAGTATTTGCAATATTTTAAGAGGTAGCACTTAAATATGATATTTATGATTTTCTCTCTGTGTCCAGCTCATTGTGTTTCACAAGGAATTCATACTCATGGGTTTTAAGAAATTTAAAACTATGGCAAAAATGTTTATAAGGAAAGATAGTTTTAAAAGGATAGTATTAACTGGGCCTTGTATTGAGGCTCTGAATGAGGATGAGCAGGTTCTAAAACCCTAATAGCCGCGGATTTTAAAATCAACTTTACAAGAACTTACCTGTGTCGAAGTCCTTCTCCTTGCCAGAACAGACTTCCCTCCTAGCTCTAAATGAAATAGACTTTCTCATCATTATCATTGCTTAAAAGGTAACTGTAACCCCACATCTTCAAAGGCATTCTTCTGCCCCCCACTTAAGCCACTGGTTTCTATGATATCTGAAGAACTCTGATTTGAGAATTAGAAATTTAAATCGCACAAGCTTACTATTAGAGTATTTCCGTTACCCTTTGCAGGTTTTGAGGCAGCTTATTCGACCTTACAGTCTCACCAGGAAGCTAATGGGAAAGCCTTGCAGCAATCTTCCCAGGAAAGTTTCCAAATGTCAAGTGTCATCTTTCCAGCTGTTAGATGAATGGGTAGCCAAGAGGCATTTATTTGGGTGTGCAGCCCCTGTGAAATCTGGGTGAGGGAGGAGAAAAGGCTATAATTTGGTGGTTAGTTTACCAGTACTGGGATAGTTGCAAATCTCCAAGCCAGGAAAGGAACTTTATGTTGCCATTCTATGATTGACAACTGACTGTGGTGCTTTCGTACTTAAGGAATAAGAATGCCATAAACAAAGGCATTATCAATATGCCATACTAATTTCTGAATCCTCTACTGCTTCAGATAAAAGCGGTTTTATCAACAGAGCTGCCTTCTTCTCTAAATCCTTCTTAACTGAGAAGAGGTGAGGGTTTTAAAATGACAGCAGTGTTAAAAAATCTTGAGACATCTTGAAAAAGTGCCCTTCTCCTTGAGATATATTGTAGATGCTTAAATCTCATGCTAAGAGAAGATTGATATAAATCACTGGACGCTGTCAGGTGAGAAAACAATGAATATCAATAAAAAGACAGTTTTAAATCATAATAGATCCTGTTGGAGATAGTAATAGCCTCCAAAAATATTGAACTATGTCGCAGATAAATGTTGTTTTTATACTATGCTTTCGACTTCATTGGGATTGGACTGTTATGGCTATGGATATGATTTAGCCTGCTAGCATTAGAACTTCAGTTTATAGATTTAATTAGTTTTAGAAATGCATGAGGTTTCATTTTTTAAGTTATCTTTTTTTAAGTAACTAGTAAAGTCAAATTTGTTCATAGTCCTTGAAAAACAAAGTTTTTTGCAGCTCCTTATACCCAAATATGCAACAAACTCTACAGCTCTGGGTATGTAATGAACTTTTATTTTTTTTGGTCCATTTGCCTTAAACTATAGTGTGTTCCTGGCTAATATTTTAAAATAATTATTTACATCAGTGCCTTGACATGTATTCTTCACTATTGAATACTTTCCTGTGTAATAATGTACAGCTTTTATGCGAAGAGAGGATTTTTAAAAATAATACCAATGTGTGGTAAAAGGAAACCAAAGAAAAATGAGGAGTAAGCCTGAGTTTAATGGAGCTATCAAGCAGAGCTATCTGGTTGGTTACAGGAAGAAAGTACCATGACTAATAAGTAATTTTAATGCCTTTTATTGGTTTTGTGTAGGGTTCCAAACTTTTATTAAATGGCAGCGTTTGGCCTAAGAAGTAATTTAAAATGGAATTGTCTCTATAAAAACAGACTATTTCCACTACAAGACTAGATAGCTACTTCAGGCTGAGATTAGAACTGGCAGAAAAAATAAAAAATCCGATCTGAAAAAATTCTGATCCTTGCTGAAAAAAAAATTGATCCTTGCCATGTAAGACCCCCACCGAGCCTCAGTGGGTTTGCAAGAAGAGAAGAAACATAGTTAGCCACTGCAGAGTCACTGGGTCCAAAGGGGCCATAAATGCTACAGATTCCAAAGTTATAATGACTGATTCCCTAGATAATATGGAACTAAACAAACACAGTGGAGCTGAGTGTGGGAACCCATTGCTTTGCTGGGGAAATTTTAAGGCCAAAGTAACCTACCTGGGAATTTGGAACACGGCTGTATTTTATTTCCTGTGTTATGCAATGGAGTAAAGTTTAGTCTAGACCTGTGAAGGAACAGGTCAAAAAGAAATAGATGGCATGACAGAACCCTAGAAGTCATGAGACCTGTTTCACTTCCTGACTTAACTGCTTGCTATTTTTCTTCGGACCTATAGAAACACTACATAGCTTTTTGTTTGTTTGATTTCATTTACAGCTATGAAACAGAGATGGAATTGCTGGCTCAAGCATCTAACTTTAAAATCACTGATACATTGCCATGAGTCTCCCTGTTTCCTCTAGAGAATGGAGATATCAAGTCCATGTGTTTCTGAAATACAAATGGGATACATTACAATTGAGTAATATGGATTATTGAATGATCACTTCATTTTCTATTAGTTTATTTACTTGGCAATTGCATTATATTTAAAGTTCTCTCTAATCACTAGCCACATTTTAGAAATTAAAAAAAAAACTTTTGAATTTGTTTGAGGAAAAATAGGCTACGGAAATAACTGGATCCAACCCCTTATGGAACGTGGTAGACCCTAGTAAATGATTGTACACCTATGCCTCTGTAGGTATCACAAATTGCATTTTATGGGGAATTATAAAGAAAGAAGAAAAAAAGAATGACATGAAGTTGGAAGGCAGTGACAGATGATCTGGGTAGAGTTAGGAAAGGAGAGAATTTGATCAAAAGGAATTGTATATAATTCTCAAAGAATTAATAAAGTTTTATATTTCAAAAGAATATTTGTTAGAAATGTGAGATGCAGATAGTAGAATAAATACAAGTATAAATTAAAACAAAACCCACTGTATTGACGTTGGACTAGGCAAACCAACCAAAGGAAAAGAGATCAAGAGAAGACACAAGAGTCAGAGACCTACTCATTTGATCATTCAAATTCCCATAAAAACATTAAACTGAAGACCAAAATATATACACAGAAGACCTGGTGCGAACCTGTTCAGGACCTGAGCTTGCTGATGCAATGAAATTTTAAAAAAATAACAAAAAACCAAACCAAGCCAAACAAACCAAAGGAATGCTAAATGAGGAGAGTATTGTGGTTAAACCCAGGCTATTCTAATTATTAGCCTAATGCTCATCTCAGTACCTCCTTGCCTCTTCCTTTCTTGCTGAGTTCTGTCTAAGCAAGTGGATAGCCTGGATCCAGGACATAGACACTGTCAGCAGAGAATTCTGTTCCTGGATTGAAGTATTGAGTGTGGTTTCTTCCAATAGCTAATTAAACCAGTTCTCTAAGAAGATATTCTATTTCATTCTAGACCACTTTGCGTAGATCATATTCAATATATCATTCCCACATTGGGTAGCTTACTTTCTATATACTATATTCAGCATATACTGAGAAGCTCCCCTCAGAGAGCTGAAAATTTTATTATTAACTAGATAATACATCTGGGGTGTTTAGTTCACTTCCAAAATGCTGCAGTCTCTATATGTTGGGCAATATCTCAGCAGAGCATAGTTTTCTTCCCATCTGTTGTAGGCACTGTGTGCTGGGGAATATCCCAGTGTGGTATAGTTTACATCCAATTTTTGTCTGCTGTTCTGTACAGAAGCCGAATTGGATTTGGTGATTAGTTAGGAAGGCTTGTCATAAACACCCTCTCACAAAATATGGTTGAAAATAAATACACTTGGCAGTTTCTTAGATCATAGTAACAAAGGATTGAGGAAACTGTATGTGTTATCCTAACACTAGGGTGATGTCTGTTACTGTCTGGTAATGATGCAAATGGTACTTGATGATGAGGTAGAATTAACACAGAAACTGAAGGGTAAAATCGAATGTGCCAATACTTCATATTTTCTCCTCATTTATCTGAACATGTATCCTCCCTATGTGTGTCTCTATTCCTGTGGCCTCTTAATGGTGTACTGACTTTCATTAGCTCCTCTCTGCTGTTTTGCCTCTTGCAGAGACCAATTCCAGAAATGCAAGGGTTAATAGTTTTTTGACCCCAAAGCAAGTATCAGCTGCTGTGTTGTTGACTTACAGTTCAGCGCTGTTTTATTTCAAGTCTCAATATTTAACATTACTCCCATCACCTTTCTT
The DNA here is from genome assembly GCF_982192425.1 of Myodes glareolus. Classification (NCBI taxonomy): domain Eukaryota; kingdom Metazoa; phylum Chordata; class Mammalia; order Rodentia; family Cricetidae; genus Myodes; species Myodes glareolus. The sequence continues at coordinate 38,558,512 of NC_142042.1, read as the reverse complement.
AAATGTCAGCTTCTTGTATTTTTCTTCATCACTCTTCCTTGATCATGCTGACTCCTTTGTGTGACATGGATTTGCTGTCAGGTGCCACCCTAGGCTGGTCCCCAAGTTTTTCTGACTCCAGTCATTGACATCTTGTCAGCAGTGTCACCTATTTTGCCCCTCGGCCTCTGAATATGGCAATTGTTACCTTCTTGATTGACATTTTTAAAAAACTGTCAACATGTTTTTATTATTTGGGGAAGAGCTCAAACTCAAAGCCTTTTCTTAAAGCTAATTCTCTGTTTCATTCTTTGAATGGGTTTTCTGACTTGAATGGGATACAGCCTATGAGAAATAGTCAACAGGCTATTATTTTAACATTGTATTGTAGTTACTAGAAAGGATCTAGCAGCCAATGTTTTGGTTGTAACTCAACTAATACATTTGAACCATAAAGAGACTATACTAAAAACTTTTATTTGTATTATCCCTATGCTCTTCCACATGTGGTGCTGGCTCAGGTGTTTCTCTATTGAAGAGGCGTTTTATAATACCATAAAGTAGAAACTTCCTCTGTCCCTAAAAATCCCTGTTCTAATTAAAATATTCTGTATTCTATTCATTTTAGGAAAAGTCATTTAAGTTTAACTTAACAAGAAGAATACATACATACATATATCTTTCTTAGTCATTCTCTTCTCATCCCTCACTATCATATTTAAAGTAAGCAGGGGGGGGATCTTAAGATCAAGGTCACCCTGGGATGCATAAGAAGTTGGGAGCCAGCCTATACTGGTAGCAAAGGTCTGTCGCAAAGCAAGTGAATGAAAAAAAAAGGAAAAGAAAATTGGAAAGTTCACAAAGGCGCGACACCAACAAGATGTGCTTTGAGTGGTTCCAGCAGGATAGGAGTAATGGAGCAGGAGATCCAAATACTAGTCTACGTACATCAATGAAGTTTGCCATTATCCACAGTTAGGAATGCCTTTGTGAAAATCATTTACATTGCATTCTCAGTGGAGCACAAAACTTGAGAAAACCCATGTTTAAAAAAATGAGAAAATTCATTACTACATACAGTTTCTTCTCTAAGTTGGATTGCAAGATAAACTCAAGCCACAAATATCTCCAGTTGGGAAAAGACAGTCCTCTTTCGCCTCACCTGATAAACAAATACGCAAAGATAAACTTTTAGGGGCAACAAGAAAAGAGCAAAAGATGTCATGAACTAGAATATAGAGCTCAGCAGTTTCTTGAATTGAACCCAGTGGCCTCACCCAATTGAAGCAGCCAAGGGGGAGGGGAGCCAAACAAACAACCAGCCTTGGTAACAGTGAATCCCAGTAAGAGGCTCATTCCTCCATACAATCAACCAACTAGAAATACTCAACTAAACCATCTAGGCAGAAGCTCTAACCATCTGGATGTGCTCCCCAGAAAACTTACTAACCTCAAGATTCAATATTGAGATTAACCTGCTTAGTAACCCTGGAAGCTGGCCATACATGCAAACTCTATGTGCTAGTCTAACCATAATTTGAATCTGGTTGATGGGTGGGACCTTTTCATCGGAAAACCAACTTATAAATCCTAAAAGACATTGCCTCATTCTCAAATATGCACATAAGCATGCCTGAATGATGAAGAATCAGCCAACATAGTGCTAGCAAATAAAGACATTGTATTTTTATAACTAATCCAAAACACATATCTAAAATATCTCAAAATTTTTATAATAAGGTTTCTAACAATCCTAACTAATGGATATGGAAGGACAAATGGCACCATGGAAAAAAAACAACAACAAAAATATTCAACATGGCAATTATGTCCAATAACAGTTTTAGAACTGAAGAATGCAATGACTGCACTGAAATATTGAATAAAGATATTCAAGAGTATGGCCAACCAAGGAGAAGAATTAATAATTTCAGAAGCAATCATTAGGAATTATATATTCTGTCTAGAAAACAAATAATGAATGAGAGTTAAAAAGTTTTCCAACTGTTATGGTCTGCCAACAAGTCAAATAATGTACTCTTATGAGCATTCTAGAGAGGAGAGGGATAGCAGCAGAAAAAAATCCTTCACAAGGAATAATGAGGTTGGCAAGATGTCTCAATAAGTGAGAGCACTTACCACCAAGACTAATGATCTAAGCTTGACCCCTGGAAACCACATAGTGAAAGGAAAGAATTAACTCTTCTGACATCTATATATGTTCCATAGCATGCATGCACATGCATACACACTCACACACAAAAAATAATGAAGTAGTAAGTAAAAATTTTGATATTAATACTGATAGTATGTAATTGTCAATGAATATGGTAAAACCAATGATGCTTACGATGAGAGATTATGATTAAATTAATAAAATTCAGACATGAGATAATTTTGATAGCAAGTGAGAATAATGACTAATCACAAGAAATGATCTCCAATAAGTCATCAAGCGTAGTCATCAAGAGAAATTTCGTAAGCCCAGAGAGAGTGGGGTGGAATAATCACAGGGATGAAATAAAAACTGTCAAGAATTTTGGATCCAAAAAATTGCATTCAAAAATGAAAGTTTAAGACTTCTGAAGATAGATAAAAAATTGAGGCAGTTTGTTGCTGTTAGACTTAATTATAAGAAGAACAAATTTGCTATATGAAAATATAAATATCTCAAGTAAAGATACATATACACAAAACAGAATAGTATAATACTCCGTTAATGATATCCAATCCTTTTTATTTCTAGTGCAAGTGTAACAAGACTAAATACTGAGTGCAATTATAATCTGTAGCACCTTAATAGATACACAATATAAGAAGTATAATAACTTTGGTAGCAATAAAGTAAAGAATGTAGATCTTTTGCATGCAGCTGAAGCTCATTTGCTATCTGTTCTAAACACACTGCTATAAGAATTCTAATGAAAGGCTTTTAACTAAAAGCAGGAAGAAGAGTATGGTAGATATAAAATTGGAAAAGTAAAGGAATCAAAAATTATCACTGCAAAAACGAGCAAAAATCAAACTAAAAATAATAAAAGTAAAAGGAAAGTTCTAGGTGATCATAAAGAACATAGAAAATGATTATTAAAATGATGATAGAAATTTTTTACCAATTACTTTAAAGTTAATTATAATTACTTTAAATAAAAATGAATGATGTTACCAAATTACATAGAATGGCTGAATTTTAAAAGGACTCAACTACTTACTGCTTACAAGAAACTCACCTTTGAATTAAAGATATATAACCGAGATGTGTTGACACATGCATGCTTATAATCCCAGAATTCAGGATTGTGGATTTGAGGTCAGCCTGGTTTATGAGAGCCTATCTCATGAATTCAAACCAATCAACCAACCAAACAAACAAACAAATAAACAACACATACTTGAGGATACAACATGACTTTACATGCAAAGAACTACCAAAGGGAACAATTTGAATTGTGCTCATTTTAAATAAAATACACTTTTAATAAGTGAAACTTACAATAGAAAGAAGGCAGTGTTAAATGAGAATTTGCACATGCAGTCAGAAAATGTAATGATTAGATAGCTACCTCCCAACATTAGAATCTCAACCTCCGAGCACACTGAGCACACAAAAATATAAAGTAAATGAATGGTTAACCGACAGAACTATAAGTGTTGGGTACATCTGTCCCAACTTTCAAAAATTGCTGGACTATCTGGATGGTAACAGTAAGGAAACAGAATATTTCTCAACAAAAACTACATTTGTTAGTGGAATAATATCTGCGCACAGGATGACTACATGTCAACAGAGCAAAACTAAACCAAGCAGATCGATCGTATGGACACATATGGCCTACTGAGCTTCTCCCCACTACACACTGGTTTTCTGTGCTGCTATAGCAGTGATCATGTGCTAGGACATACAACAAATCTTAATGAATTTAAGAAAAATTAAATCATCTCTTGTGTCCTCCCCAACTACAAAAGAATAAGACTAGAAATCAATAATAACAGAAAATTGGAAACTCTTAAGCATTAGTGTGAATTATAGAATAATCTATTGATCAAAGAAAACAACCAAAATGTACATCACTAACTTGTAAAGACAAGGGAAAGCAAAAATACAACAGGACTTATCCAAAAATAGTAATAACAAGAATATTTTAAAGAGTAAATTTATTATTTAGTGTTTATTATTTAAATAATTTAATATTTATTATGTAATTAACAATAAAAATTTAAATGTTTTAATATTTATTATTTAAATGTTTTAAACTTATTATTTAAAAATTATTATTTAAGTTTAAAAATATTATTTAACAAAAAGAAAGATACTCAGTAAACAAGTTTACTTTACACACTGACAGACTAGTAAAAACCAAAACAGAATGCATAGGGTAAAATAATGATTGGGACAGAAACATATAAAATAGAGATTTTTAAAGCACAAGGAACAAGTGAAAACTTAGGGTTGTTTCTGCAAAGATAAACAAAATCAATAAAAACTTACTTTGTCAAAGATTTAAAATAAATTTCTCTTGAAGCCTTATATTTGATGCCATAGAAAAAGGCCACTATAAACAATTACTTGTCAACTATTTCGACAATGTAAAATTGATTATATAACTCCTAAAAAAGCATGCAGTTTATTTAAACCAACAAAAAATAAAGACACAGCAGGCCAGTAACAAATAAGCTTAAATCAGTAATCAAAAACCTCTCTCCAAAAAAGAATACCGAAGAACAAATTGCTTCAGAATGAATTCCAGCAAATATTTGATGAGTAATTAATATCTATTCATTCGTTTATTTATTTATTTATTAAAATTTCTACCTCCTCCCCGCCTCCCCCTCCCTCTCTAGTCCCAAGAGCAGTCAGGGTTCCCTGCCCTGTGGGAAGTCCAAGGTCCTCCCTCCTCCATCCAGGTTTATATAGGTGAGCATCGAAACAAACCAGGCTCCTACAGAGTCAGTCCATGCAGTAGAATGAAAACCCAGTGCCATTGTCCTTGGCTTCTCAGTCAGCCTTCATTGCCAGCCACATTCAGAGTGTCCAGTTTGATCACATGCTCCATCACTGCAAGTCCAGTTGGCCTTGGTGAGCTCCCATTTGCTCAGTCCCACTGTCTCAGTGGGTGGACGCAAACCTCGTGATCCTGACTTCCTTGCTCATGTTCTCTGTCCTTCTGCTCCTCATTTGGACCTTGGGAGCTAAGTCCAGTGCTCCAGTGTGAGTCTCTTTCTCTATCTCCATCCATAGCAAGATGAAGGTTTTATGGTTATATGCAAGATATTCATCAGTGTGGCTATGGGACAAGGCCAGTTCAGGCACCCTCTCCTCTGCTGCCCAAGGAACAATCTGGGGACCTCTCCTTGGACCTGGGAACCCCTCTAGAGTCAAATCTCTTGCAAACCCTAAAATGGCTCCCTTAATTAAGATATTTGCTTCCCTGCTCCCATATCCACCCTTCCTCCATCCCACCCATCCCAATCCCCCAAGCTCTCCCGAAACCTCCTTTTAAATATAATATCAAAAATTATTTTCAAGTCATTTTAAGAAAACAGAAGCACTTCATTACAAAAAACTCACTGAATACATTATGCAAAAAATCCAAAGCTATAGGTCATTGTGCCTAATGAGCATAGATATGAAAATCTTTAGCAAATTATTAGCCAACAAAATAAAGTAACGTTAGAAGGATTATATATAAAACTTATAGTCTCTCAGAATATGAGTACCATCACTAGGATACATAGGAAATTTTATGTGTACAAATAAATAGATGTGTCACAGCATGTGACCTACATGACAGGCAAAATATGGAAATTTCAGTACATACAGAAAATAATTTCAAAATTTAAAAATTAGGTACAGAAAGAACATACTTTAGTATCCTAAAAGTATTATGTAAAAATGGATGTCCACATATAGAACAATATTAGGCAAGACAGAATTCATGTTAATGCATCCAAATAGAATCCTGTAATGCAGAGAAGGAAGCAACAGACAGAGTGGTAAGGCCAGCTTCAAGAAAGAAACATTTGCAAGCTATGTATCTGATAAAAGACTAATTTCTAAAATGCATAAGGAAACTAAAATTCTATAGCAAAAATATGAAGCGACTGAGAAAGACAAGGAAACAGAAAGTATAAATAATAGGCACAAAGCCATGAAGAGACATTTCTCACAAAAAGCCATGCAGGTGGCCAGGAAGACTATGAAAAGCTGCTCAAACTAATTATTAGAGAAATGCAAATGAGTTCATGAGAAGGTAACACCATTCACTCGGATGACTATACAGATACCAGTCGTTTTGCAAGGTAGAATTCACATTTAACCCCGGTGCACTATTAGTGGCTATGCAAATGGTATAGTGACAGAAAAGAATAAGGCTTTTTTTCTCAAAAATCAATACCGGAATTTGTATCCTGAAAAAGCATCAAACATGTGTCTGAAGGTATATCCTTAATAATTGAAATCAGACTCTCCAAGGGATGTCAACACACCATGTTCAGCACATTGTTTTTGTTTACATAATACTGCCAAAATTGGACATATAGCTTGACCGTTGGGAACAAGAGAAATACACATGGGTTTGAATAAATATTTAATTTCCAAATTTTATTCTATGAATCTGTTTTAAAAACTATGTGAATATAGATTTTTTTCAAGAAATGAATGCACAGGGTCATATTTTTTTGTAATTTTATTAAATTATAAAAGTTTCCATTTCCGCCCCTCCTCCCACCACCCTCCCACTCCCCCCACTCCCTCTCCTCCTCCCTCTCCATCCCTAAGAGCAGTCAGGGTTTCCTGCCCAGTGGGAAGTTCAAGTTCCTCCCGCCTCCCTCCAGGTCCAGGAAGGTGAGTGTCCAGACGGACTGGATCCGCAAAATCCAGTATATGCAGAGGAAACAAGTCCCAATGCCATTGTCAATGGCTTTTCAGAAAGACTCTGGCCAGCCACATTCAGAGAATCTGGTTGGATTGAGTCCTCGTTCAGTCCCAGTCCAACTGGCCTTGGTAAACTCTCATTAGATCCGTCCCCTTGATACACATGGAGACCCACATTGGAGCACCGGACTGAGCCCCCCAAGGTCCAAATGAGGAGCAGAAGGAGGAAGAAAATGAAAAAGGAAATAAGGACTTCGAGGGATGTGATCACTCACTGATAACAGGGTCATATTTTGTGGAAATTTTTCTCTGGCCTTCTACCTTTCCTAATCTCTTAAATTAATTTCTACTTTGTAATTTTCTCCTCTTGATAACAAGTTCTTGAGCTTGAGACGTGCATTAACCCAGTCTGAGAGTTAAGCAAGCAATTATTAGCTACTCGATGCTATATTCTTTGTTTTAAAATAATTATGAAATGCATCTAAAGCAGATATAGCCAAAGCAGAGTCAATGGATATATGTCATTGATACTTTAAATATAATTAACAAATTGTTGGGATTTTGATGGGGATTGCATTGAATCTATAGATTGCCTTTGGTAGAATTGCCATCTTTATTGTGTTGATCCTACTAATCCAAGAGCATGGGAGATCCTTCCATTTTCTGGTGTCCTCTCCAATTTCTTTCTTCAAAGACTTAAAGTTCTTGTCAAATAGATCTTTCAATTCCTTGGCTAGTGTTACCCCAAGATACTTCATGCTATCTGTGGCTATCATGAAAGGTGATGTTTCTTTGATTTCCCTCTCCGCTTCTTTATCCTTGTGTATAGGAGGGCTACTGATTTTTTTTAGTTGATCTTGTATCCTTCCACATCACTGAATGTATTTATCAGCTGTAGGAGTTCTCTGGTAGAGTTTTTTGGGGTCACTTATATACACTATCATACCATCCGCAAATAACGAAAGTTTAACTTTTTAAAAAAATTTAATGTACAGAAGTCTAAGATGCAATATTTTAATCAAAGTGAAGGGTGAATCTTTATGTCACTTCATGTGACTGGATTTATAGAATGCATCTATTTTTACACTGAAACTTTAAACTGTATTTATTTTTTATTTCATTTTGTACTCCAGCTCAGTTCTCCCACCTCCATCCCCCGGCCCCTATCACTTCCCCTCTGGCCCACCCAGCATGCACTTCTCACAAGGGTAAGACCTCCCATGGGGAGTCAACAAAGCCTGGCCCATTTAGATGAGTAAGCTACTATATTACTGAGAGCCACTGGAGGACTCTTTGCAGAGGCTTTGCAAGCATTCAAGGCCAACCTTTTGCCATTACAACAAGTTTGGTCTACAGGACTCTGATTTGGTAACATCACAACCAAGTGGCGAACACAACAAAATAAATCTCGTCATGTTAACGATAAGTTAAACAGTTTTTTGTTGGGCTTCATGCAGAACATAGGCTGCACAGTGGATGTACCTATATGAAATATAATTATTCTAACATGTCTTGTTTATAACAACAGAAAATAAATAACCATAAACCTAATGGAACAAGGGAATTTTGTGATTTTTTTAAAATAAGTTAAATAAGCATGGGTTTTTATCAATGTTTATGTGAGTTTATCACCTCACTGAAAAATGCAAAAAAAAAGAAGCAAAGATAAGGTTGTATATCCAAGTTCAACATTTTAATACATTGAATTTTGTACTTTTTGTGTGTGTGAAGCTAGTCCTGCTCTTGACAGGTGCTGAAATGAAATTCATCAGAAAGTGGAGGTGTGTAAGCAAGCACACAAAGTGTAATGAAGAAGCAAGAGCAAGGAATCTAGGCAATGGCAGTGTACTTCCTATTGCAGGATTCTGTAGACTCTCCACAACATTCAAGCCAAGCAGGAAATAACATACCACACCACAAAAGAAATCTGAAAGGCACAGATCCACAAATGATGTTGTTTTACTTGCAACATGTCAAATGGTTCAATCAGCTGAAGCGAAAGCACGTTCTCCGGGAACAAGGGAATCGGGGGAGGTCGCTCTTGAGCAGTGGTGATGGAGGATCCAGAGTGAAATTAGGGTACATAATACTCGGGAATTCTGTGGGCAGTGACAGGCCTTACAGAACTTTGCAGATAGAAATAAAATGAGAAATTTTAATTATAACCTACATACATTTAGGACCTCTTCTAATCTATGCCATCTAGTCAAACTTGAGAAGTTGTATGTAACGTTACTAAAATGCTTGCTTAGTTTCTCCAAAATAAATTCTCGGGGGAAAAACAAAGTTTAAAGAAGTTTATTTGTCAGCTGTCTCAGTTTCAGTGACTCTTAGATCTAGCAATGGCTCCGGAAAGCACCATATTCATTCCTCTGTCTCCATGGTGGGCTCTGGCCTTCTTACAGTCCCACAGTCTCCACTTTTGCTACCCTAACCTCGGTCCTATATGAATTAAACCTTTTGTTTCTGTTTATTTTCATAGCTTCTGTTGTATGCGTTGAACACACAAAGAAGTTGAGGATGAATTATTTATTAAAACCATTTATTTCTGAGATCATTTGCTTCCTATATAGAAGTAAATCCTTTTGTGCTTTGCACATGTGCGGCTGAGGCTCCTATAGGCATTCCACACTAATCCCTTTGTCCATGGATTTTTCTTTGCATAATAAAATGTTCAAGACAACTATCCCTGATCATCCTAGTTCCGCATTTTGTTAACTTTTAGGGACATCCCTGCTGAAAGCCTCAATCAGCACAATCTGTGTTCCAGGTTAGTCATCAGAGTGCCTAACTTGACCTTCACTAGATGAGCTTTAGGCCATTATTGCTTATTTTCAAAGACTGTTTTAAGTATGCTGTCAAAATTAGCCAATTAATTATCACATCAATAAATCAGACAGCATATAGAGCTCAGAAATGAACCTATACAATGAATTTTCTAAGGAATATGTAATAAGAAAGGGAGAGTTGCTTAGATAATTGACCACATGTAAAATGGTGAGCTTAGATATGTAGTTCATATCACATAAATACCAATCCTTAGTGAACTGAAGAATTAATTCACTAAATTCTTGAACTAAAAAATAGTTAAAGGGACTAAAGAGTTGGCTCAGCCATTAAGAGCACATGTTGCTCTTGCAGAAGACCTAAGTTTGATTCCCAGAACCCACCTGGGGTCTCACAACCACCCATAGCTCCAGTTCCAGGGGATTCAACCTCTCCCCTTACCTCCTCAGGCACCTGGCAGTGGTGCACAGAAATGTAAGCAGACAAGACATTCATGCACATAAAATGAAACAAATGAATCTAAGACAAATTAAATGTAGGACCGGAAACTTCCTCACTACTGGAAGACAACATAGAGAGATATTACACAATGCTGCCTTTGTTGATGATATTTCAGACTTACCTCCAATTGAGAAAGTAGGTAGGATAGCAAACCTCATGCCATTCCACATTCGTAAATCAAAACACTCTGAAGCCCATAAAAAGTTGTCAAGCTAAAATAAAAATAAAATTTAAGTAATTGTGGTAATATGCCTTGAAATCTGTTTGTTTCATGTAATGTTATGAAATATAGTGACTATCATTAATGAAAAATATAAAGATATAAAAAATAAAAGTACAAAGAATTTAAAAATAAAATATCAAATAAAATGGCATACTGATGTGAACAACTGGTGTTGGAGGGTTACTCAGAAATCTCATCCTGCTAGATACATATGCATATGTATGACATTCCCTTCATTTATGTAAAGCATTATCTTACTATTTTTCCCAGTTAATAAACAGTAAACACCCACTCAGTTAGCCAGTGCACTAGTTGCTTCTGTGTCATTTCTGGTTCTGACATAGAATAACTTTCCACCGTGGAAATTGCAGGGAACTAATAGTCTTTACTGTTCAACATCTCTATCATATCTGTTATTTGCTAACACTATCAGGTGACTGGAAAAACAGTATTGTCTGAAATTGAAAATCTGGGTAACATGTGTTTTAGAGAAGAATGCAATAAGGTCCAATTTAAAACTGTGTGATTTAAGGGCATCCACCATATCAGCAGCCAAAGGTGGTGAAAGCTCTTGGAAATCTCAGCATGGGGGCCAAGCCTGGGATTTGGAAGGCATTGGTCTTTCAGTGAGAGCTGAAACTTGAGATTCAGGCCACAGAGTCAGGCACAGGTGAAGAAGGCTTTTCTATAATGTACAATAAGAAGTACAGCTTAAAGCAGAGGTGGACAAAGACAAAGCAAACACAACCTTGTGTGTGCATGCATGCACACACACACACTCACATCTGTAGTTATACATAGTATAAGATATATAATCTATGACCCTCTCATTTGAAAAAGCTTTGTTAATAAGTGTATATTTACACTTTACTTGTTCAGTACATTTAGTTTTCTCTTTGTTAATCTTAAAGGAAACCCTACAAAATTTGTACACAACATTTTATTTATAAATTCCAAACCAGTAACTTTCTTATTTTCGAACTGGGCCTTATATTTTAAAAACTACATATATTAAGTAATGCAAGCTGAACTAGACATACAATATATACATACAATATAGAATATATGTGTAATAATATGTAATATTGTATTATATACATATATGTGTATATGCAAAATGTATATACACACACAGACACACACATAATGCCATTTGGGGATGGTACTCTATGCTGTAATAACTATACTCATAAACAAGCCAAAATTTATCTGCAGTATTGACAAAATTGGATATTTCAGTGCCCAGCTACAGCAAGCAGAACACTGTAGTCATTTCATGTCAGTGGCATACAGTGCCATCTTCACTCTTGCTGTGGACTTTATTCACAACAGTGCCCAGTGTTTTGCTTCTGAATGTGCGTATAGGAGCAGTGCTTGTAATTTTTCCTGGTTTACTTGCCTTATGTTGAAACTTCTCTTTTTATCTAGCCTAAAGCGTATTTGATTCTTCTCAAACTATTGTCAAACAGAGTTAAAATACTATCAGTACTAAGGGTGATTTTCTTCCATATCCATCTGTATGATACCTGTCCACATGGACACACACACACAAACACCTCCAATTTTCCCTAAGGCACATGTTTACATTCTTCTCTCGGTGTAAATGGAGACTGCTTGTTCATTTCCCAGCCACTCAGACCTGAATAATCACACAGAAACTATATTAGTTACAGCACTGTTTGGCCTATTAGCTCAGGCTTCTTATTAACTAACTCTTACATCTTAAATTAACACATTTCTATTAATCTATAATCACCACTAGGTTGTGGCCTACTGGTAAATATTCTGGGGGCATCTGTCTCCTTCAGCAGCTCCATGGCATCTCCCTGACTCTGCCTACTCCCTCCCTATATCTCCGTTTGGATTTCCTGCCTGGCTTTATTCTGCCCTGCCTTAAGCCGAAGCAGGTTTATTCATCAACCAATAATGCGACACATATACAAAAGGACATCCCACATCATCTTGGTTTATACTTAAATACTATTTTAAGTAGAGTCAAGCACAATGAGACCTCCCAAAAATGTGGCTCGGAAGTGGGAGGAGATTAGGTGTAAAGAATTTAAATTTGATCAGGGAGGGAGGAATAGGTGGATGGATGCAGGGAGGGAAGGATCCATAAAAGCCAGATAATCCCTGGTGGAGAATGAAAAGTATCTATAGCTACAGGCTAGATGCCACCAGGCTCTTTTTTTTTTTTTCAAAACCAGAAACACAATGGCCTTTCAACGGGCAAGTTTGATGCCTTTTTGCATATTAAGTGAGCTTTTCTCTGCTTTGTAAGTGATGGAGGGCTGAAAAATGATTTCTATGCAAGTCATGGTAATCTTTATCTACACAAGACACATGCCTATAAAATTAAGGTTCTTCTCAAATACCTTTTCTTTGGAGTGATGATTCACAAGAGAATGGAGCTCTACTTCTGAATTAAGTAGCCCTGTCCATTCACTAACTAGTTTGCCTGAGAATATTCATCCATTTTTGTATTTTTCAAGGATTTGTCTTTCATAGATAAACAGAAGGAGGGAGGAAGGGCTAAGAGGGGGACAGAAGAGGGTGAGAATAAGGAAGGAAAGGAAATAGGGGAAAAGAGGACAGACATTCGGCAAGCATTTGCTATCCTTAAGTGAGCCAGGTGCCTACGTATTTTTATTAAAACATATTAACATCTTGCTTACAGTGGCCACTGAAGTTGGCAATGTGCATTTTTATGTACCAACTGAAGATTTTAATGTAAACTGGTATCTGTTTCTGGTTATGTTTCTGAAAAAGCAAACTACTTAAATCCTCAAGTGTGTAATTTCTGTTGCAATTAGAAATCTCCCTGTGGCCTACTTTCTGCCTTCCCCAATATCCCTCTGAGGTAGGAAATGAGACAGCCAGAAGTCCCACTGTTGTACTGAGAGTTATAGAGGAGAAGAGGCTGGGCATGCTAAGGGGCCATCCAGAAGCCACATCCAGAGCAGTGAGATTACTGAGAAATGAGTTTAGACCTCCTCACTTGCCATGGCCCATCTCTCAGTGCTAAGATGTTTTCATAAATTAAGTACAATGAAGCTGGGCTAATGGAACCAGAAGGGCAAGTTTGAAAATGATCCCCTCTTGTGTTTGGGTCACAGTATGCTGGAAATAGAGGGTTTTTTTTGTTTGTTTAATTGATTTTCCTTCTGTTCACTACATCTATGGCATCTTTTAACTTGGAAAATGATGATAATTTTGTATAACGTTGAGGTACTGAAATCTGACTTGGGACAGTTTTCTACAGAGAGGTGGACCAATTGTGTTCATGTGAATGCTATGGTGAAGAGATACTTGGGGAAAATTATATGACAGTTCAGGTATGATACAAAAGCAATTATTTGCTCACTTGTTTCTTGCAGGCACAATATGGATCCTTGGTATCCACCAAGCCTGAACTGCCCCTGTTTTACACTCCTGTCGACCTAGTGGACATCAGTGTGGAAATGGCTGGGCTGAAGTTTCCCAATCCCTTTGGCCTTGCCAGTGCTACACCAGCCACTAGCACACCAATGATTCGAAGGGCCTTTGAAGCCGGATGGGGTTTTGCTTTGACCAAAACGTTCTCTCTTGATAAGGTAAGAAAATATGTTTGATGTTTTATGCAAACGTCTAGCATGCATTTTAATTCAAAGATAAATATAAGATAGAACTTTTTTAAAGTCTGAGATGATAATTACCAAATAGCTGAAAACTTTGAACATTGCAGTTTAATTTTTTTGAAATCTGTCTACCCCACAGTTAAACTTCTGTGGAATATATTTCAACTTTGTATTGTCTAAAAACCATCAAAAATATATTTTGCCTGGTAACGTAGCTCAGTTTGTGAAGTACTTGCCTAGCAAGTGCAAAGATCTAAGTTCAAACCCCAACATTACATAAAACAGGTACGGTGAAACATGCCTACCATCCCAGCACTCAGGAACTAGAGGGAGAAAGATCAAAATTCAAGGCCATTGTTGGTACATTTCAAGGTCAGCCTGAGCTACTTGAGGTCTGCCTCAGAAACCTATACGCAAATAAACACACTAGTCTAGTAGTGATTTTACATTCAATAATTCCTGTTTTAGTTGAATTGAATTATTTTAATTGCTTATATTAGAAGGATGTCATATGATGCTCTGTTATTTCTGTGTATGATGTAGGGTTTTAATCACATTAAACATTCCTCTCTCAAATATTTTTTATTTCCTTATGCAAAAAGCTTTCCAGCTCCTTTGATCTACCTCTTTGAAATGCGGAGTATGTTTCTGGCATTTATAGTCATGATTTTGTGTTGTAGCACACTAGAACTGTTTTCTAAGTAATTTGAACCCCAGTGATCCACCCTTCTCCTCTCCTCCTCCTCCCCATGCCCCAGGCAGCCTTTAGTCAATACCATTTAACTCTTAACTTCCTCTTTTAAACTTCCATGTGTGAGTGAAGTCATGTGATACAAGTCATCTTCCTGACTGGCTATTTCAGTTGACATCATGATTCTGATGTCCCCCACCCCATGTTGCTGCAAACTCAAAGTTCCATTTTTCTGCTGAAAAGTACTCCACTGTGTATATGTGCTATATTTTCTCTATCCATGTATCACTCGATGAACATTAAGGAAGTTTCTTTTTTGTGCTACTGTGAATAGTGCAACGGTTAACATGGAAATACATATTTTTGACATACTGATTTCATTTGGATATATATCCCATGGGGGGACGCTGCCTGATAATATGAGAATTTCTATTTTTAATTCTTTGTTTTGACATTATTGTTTTGTGATTTGAGTATTGTGTAAATGTGAACATATGCTTCAATTCAAAGTTAGGAAAACAATGGGTTTAGTTTGCATAACATCCTATTATTCACGACATGTCTTACAGCCTTTCTCACTGTAATTTGTTGATGGTGGTAATAAGATTTCTCATGAATTTCATAATAAAAACATACCCCCACCAAATTAATTCCATGTGACATTATGGTTTTATGCTTTTAACAGGAGTTCTACATACTGAGGAAATGATTAAATTTGAGATCAAATTTTTAGTGCAAAAAGCAGAGTCAGTGAGATGGCTCAACAGGTAAAGACCCTTAGTGTCAAGGGTGGTAACTTGGGTTTCATTCTTATAACTGAGATGATAAAAGGGGGGTACTGATTCCTAAAATATTTCCCCTAGTGGCCACATGAGTCATATGGCAAAAGGATGCATTTTCTTAAGAATACACACACACACACACACACTTAAGCATATACAAATTAGCAAACAAATAAATGTAAGACAACTTTAAGCATTTAAAAAATGTAAATGCACACTTCCAAGGTTAGATGATTAATGGGATGGGGGACAGACAGCATCCTTACATGGTAGTGAATTAGAAGTCTAATTTACAGAATACAAAGAAGCATTTCATGGGCCATTTATTGAAAAGTTTTGGACCGACAAGCCACGTCAATGTGGTTAGAACTAACTTGTAGTTAGTAATAATTAATGTGTTAGAATGGGTGGATCTAGTGACTAAATAGAGTATCATTATTTAAATCATCCTTATCCTGGGGCAAGAAAATAGCAGAGAACTAACATGCACCATTAAAACTCATTCTTCCTGCTTTCTTCCCTCGCTGGGATCAATAGCTGACATTATTAGTAAGGGATTTTGGCTTTCTTAGTCTGACAATTTTATAAGAGGTTGGGTAAAGGTGGTGCAGAAAATCCAGAAAAAACCTTAGGAGTTAGAAAAATCAGAGCAAGGAAAAATATTTCTTAAGGATTGTGGTAAGGTAGAAAAAGTGTATGTGAAAATCAACCATTCAATTAAAATTGGATAAAGACTTTAGATAAACAAAATAGTAAATTTAACTGGATAGTCTGGATTGATTTATATTATGGATGAGTTATGTTCAGTTTTGTAGAATATTGATAGTGTATTTGTCCATGTTTCTTATCATATTTTAAGAATTCTGGAAGCTGTAATCAAATGTTTAATCTTTTGGTATCAAAAATCTCCAGAGCATTTAATGATATATTCATTATGCTATTTAATATACACACAAACAGGAATAGATATTTAATCCGGTTATAAGTGAAGAATTTTGGTGGGGGGTGGATAGTTGGTTTGGATTTGCTCCTGGTTTGTCAAATTGAATTCTGAGTCATCAGAATCATCTTTCCTCTATTGGTGACATGCACTGATATGTTACCCTGGGTCACTCAGAAACACAGAAGCTGTGTCCTTTAACGGACTCACCAGAAGAAGCAAATTTAGAAACTATCTTCCTTCTAAACCTCCCATTCAAATATAATCTATCCATTCGGAAGTCTGTGCTATAAGTTGAAAGGGAAGATATGAACAAACATCAATAAAACCTGGCACTGGAAACATAGTGACAACCCCACTTGCTTATTTTGATAGTGGTATAAAACTAGTGTGCCAGGACTGCTTTTAAGCTTATCTGTGAAAATTGTAATGGCAAAAAAAAATCACAGTGCCACCTTGCACATGAGTAATGGCATGTCCTAAAAAGAAATACTCTCCTGTATATGAGCATACAGAGCACTCAGTCTACCTCCTAGAAAACTACAGCTTGTTTCATACTTCATCCTTAATTACTGATGAAGCCTATGGTGAATATATAATTACATCATATATGAGTACTTGTGTTTTATTTAGGATGAAAGGTTGTACACAACATTTGAACTCTCATTTCCCTCCACCCAACCTTTTCTAAAGACTGGTATTAAAATATCACATATGATATACATATGTGTGACATTACAGCAGACCAATTGGGATTAGACTTATTATAATTTTTTATGCCAATTCAAGAATCTGTTTAAAACTTATTATAATTCAGAATCTTGACATTTGAAATTTGGATGCTCATAATATGACAAAGGCTAGTCTGTGGAGTTTTGTTATCGTATGAAATATTAATATTTCACAACACATCTCTGATGAAGTACAATTTGCCGAGGCTGCATATGATAAAGAAATTAAATGCTCACCAAGGGAGTTCAGTCAGAATTAGAGCCCTGCTTGAACATCTGCTGGAAGTTTCATTATCCAGTGCTCTGCCAGTGCGGCTCCCTTGTTTTCCTAGATTGACAGCTGAATATTGCCATGATTCCTGCAGCAAATACATTTAGCTCAACGTTGCCCCCCCTCCTTTTTTGTTTTATTTTTTTGGGGAGAGTGTTGGAGACTGCTTTTGATTTCCAAACTATATTTTTTATACTCTTGACATTTGTAGATGCCACATTGAGGTCTAATATGGTGTAGCAGCAATAGGCCATTGACTTGCAGGGAAATGCCAGCTGATATCTCAGTAAACAGAAATATTATTATTCTTCACTGTGCCGTCTGTATAAAAGCTGGGTATGCTTTCTTGAGGGAGGCAAATGATCAGATTTTTAATGCCAAATATAAAAAAGATCTGTGTTTGCTTTTGTGTTAAATAACATCAAAGATGGCTTTTATTAACTCTCTTCTTCTTTCCCCAAATCAATCTTTCTAAGAATGAATGTCCCAAAATAAGTAGATTGCTTGCTTTGAGATGTTATTTGTGCTTTACAAGAGTGACAAGTGATATTTAAAACCAAATTGTGAAATCATTTTCTCCATAAATGTAAGCCTAAATTAAAAAACAGAAAGATGGAAAAGAAGTCAACCTGTCAGGCTTTATTGAAGCTAAATTGTTATGATAAAACTGAGAACTGCTTTGTTTATGGGAATGCTACAAAACTCTATGGGTATCATATAAGACAACCTTTGGCCTGGGTTCATATTATATGAACAAGAAACAGATAAAACATTTTATATATGTCAAATGTCTGTGTAATTCTATCTTCTCATAGAAATTCATATTATCTACTGTAAATATCAAACACCTAATTAAGAGTCTTTCAATAAAGTCTTGAATCAGTATACCTATTTTAATAAGTGTCAGATGGTCAAATAAAAAGGCAACTACATAATATATTATCTCTCAATATTTAAGACCTGAAGACAACAGTAAATTTCCTCAGTATTGTTTTGTAGTCACATCTTATGGATTGTAGCTATTTGGGTGAAATACAACCTTACCACGTGTCACAATGCTGAGTTCATAGGAAAGAGTTTGGTAAACTTCTCACAGATACTTCACAAAAATGAATAAATAGATTATTTGCCACGAGAATATTGAGTTTCTTCCCTCAAACATTTGAACAGGTAGTTAACACATAAAGCAATTGACTGCTCTCCGTATTGATCTCAATCACAGGAGAAAAGGCCAATTTAAAATTTCTCATCTCTTGTGTTGTTTCTATACCTGTCTGAAACTGAAAACATCAGTGGAATTTTTGCATGCATGGGTGATGTTTGAAGAATGAGATCACTGAAGCCTTTGAAATGCAGAGCCCTATTGAGAAAACAGAATAGAAATCACATTGTATTAGGAAAATATATAGAAATAATCTGGTCTGACTTTGTAGATCATGTATTAGTAATTCTGGCAGAAGAAACGTAACTTGGTTTTTTGCTTATATGCGTGTATGTGTGTGTGTGTGTGTGTGTGCATATGTATGAATGAGGCATCCAGAGATTAACATCTGGTATGATGCCTCAACCACTTCTCTGTAGGTTCTTCTTTCATTTCCCAGCTGCCCTGACCTGACTAATTACATAGAAACTATATTAATTACAATACTGTTTGGTGAATAGCTTAGGCATACTCCTTGGTAGCCCTTACATCTTAAATTAACCCATGTTTATTAGTCTGTGTGTTGTCACTAGGCTGTGGCCTACCAGTAAGGTTCTGGAGTGTCCTTCTCCTTCAGCAGCTACATGGACTGTCCCTGATTTCACCTCCCCCGCTCCTCTGTCTATCTCTGTTCTGTTATCCTGCTGCCTCGCTTTTCTCTGCTAAGCCATTGGCCCAAACAGATTTATTCATCAACCAATAAAAGCAACACATATACAGAAGGACCTCCCGCAGCACTTCTCCAAGTTGTTTTCAGGCAGAGTCTCTTACTGAATCTGGTGTGTACAGATTTGGCTAGTCAGGCTGAACAGCAAACCCAGAGATGCTCTTGTCTTTTTATCTCCCAATATGAGATTTAGATATATTTTGCTTCTAATTTTTAATGTAATGTTTTAATTGGAATATGTGAACCAAACTCAACTGAATATGGGTAACAGTTGTATGGCTGCAGTCTGTGGGACCACTGGTAATGAAACCAGGATTTATCCCTAGTGGATGAACTGGCTTTTTGGAGCCCATTCTCAATGGAGGGATATCTTGCTCAGTGTAGAAACTGGGGGGAGGGCCTTGATCCTGCCTCAACTTGATATGCCAGATTTTGTTGACTCCCCATGGGAGGCCCTACTCTTTCTGAGGAATGAATAGTGGGACTGGGTGGAAGGTAGGGGGAGCAAGAGGAAGGGAGGGAGAGGGAATTTTGGTTGGTCTGTAAAATGAAAAATAAATGATTTTACATAAAAATTAGCAACAAGGTGTGTGATCCTCCCCCTATCATTTGTTGGGGCTGGTCAGGGCTTGGCTGGGCACATGTTGGGTATTCACAGTTGTGTACATGCAGTGACTTCACAGACTGCTTGGTGAAATGCTGGCCACCCAATAGTTATGGATGCTTGTATTTCTACAGAGAAATACAACTGGCAAAGAAAGTTCAGAGAGAGTGCATGTGCCCAAGACTCAAAGCATTTAGTCTGAACGACTAACCACAGCCACGTGATCACAATCCCGCTAGAACCATTTTCTTCCTTGGTGTTCTCTAGCACGTGGGTTCTCTCTCTGAGGGGTAATGTGACTTGGCATTTGTTCTGTCTGGTAATGATCAGCACTCCGATTTATATTTGACTGGTTCTTGCTTCTTATTTCCATTTCAGGTGAATAGTTTGCTCCTCAGAGGAACTTTCCTTGACCTTTCTAAAGTCTTACTGTGGGCCATCTTACCATTGTGCTTTTCTTCACTTTTCTCATTGTTGCAGAAAATGTCTAGGCTCTTGGCTGTCTGTCTGTGTGCTTTCTGGTTTAGCTACTCACAGCCAAGTACATGTGAAGTGGGACATTGTCCGTTGTGTTCACAATTGCATTCTCAGTGCCAAGAACAATGTCTGGTCGGCAAGGGGAGGGCTCACAACACACTTGGTAGATGAAGGAATAATCTCAGGATTCTAATTTGAACCACAATTTTATCTGACAGCCCTTCAGTTGCTCGGGGGACAGCTCTCATGTCTTAGCCATAAGCTTTTTCTTTTCTTTCTAAATCATTCTGTTTTTCTTCCATAATAAGATTTGCAGATTTTTTTACCATGTAGATGGCCTATTCTCCCATGAGGTTTTCAAGAAACTTGTTTTGATCCACATTATCTTAATTGAGAGGAAATTGTGCCTGCATTTGCATGGATTGGACAAATTGGGTTCACCCTACCAACCAGACAAGAACTGGAGAATAACATTGATAAGGCCATAAATGCTAAAAGACATTACTGAAAATTCTGTGAATATCTTAAGTAATGTTTTAGAGCCTGTGTAGGTTTCTTTGGATTATAATAAGGGATGTCATACTTATTTCCATAACTCATTTTGGGATACCATTTTGGAAATAAAGATCTACATTCTTTTAAAACATTAAGCTGATCAACTTCATCATTCAGATCTTCTATTTCATATCAAGAAAATCTATGACACAATCATGAACAATAGTCCATCCTGCTATTTCACTGTGATTTTGGATTTGTGCATGTGTGTGTGTGTTTGATTAATTTTTATTTAGTGTAAAATATTGTTCTCCTGATACATATTTGTGCTTTAACTAAAGGGATATAATTATTTAAACAAATTCAATCTTAACTCATCTAGGAGGCTCTGGATAGCTGTAAAATCAAAATGATTTCTTATACTATTAGTGTAATTATTATCTGATTTGGTTAAATTGTTATTTATATTTAATTTTTAAATTTTGTAGCATGATTAATAAAAACTCAGTGACAGATATTGGGGGTTCAACCTGAAGATCAGAAAAGCAAAGCAGTCAGCCACTGGCTCTTACCTCAACCTCAGTCCAAAAATGGTGATTCTGCCTTCAGGAAACCTCAGAATGAGACTGTGACTGAAGCTGTCTCCTTGTTTTATGGTCCTCTCTAGTTCTGGGATTAAGGGCATGTACTACTATGCAACTACACCTGCTACACAAGCTAGTGTGGCTACTGGGATTAAAGGTGTGTGTCATTGTGGCTATTGGGTTTAAAGATGTGTGTCATTGCTGCCTGGTCTTTAAGGCTGGCCAGTGTAGCTGTTTTACTTTTCTGATCTTCATGCAAGCTTTATTTATTAAAATACAAATGAAATGCCCCTATAAAATTTTATAAAATTGTCTCATCCTGAAATGATAAACAATAACTTAATTAAAAGGCTACAATCAACACATGCTGGTCCTCTAAGGACTTTATCCCAAACTTCCCAGTTGTTGGTTGGACGCTCATCTTTTCTACAACCGATGAGTTTGTGGTCCAATGTGCTTGAACACATGCTCACTTGCATTGCAAGCTCAAAATTGAAACTAATCTTCAAAGTCATACTCCAATAAATACGCCTTTGTCTCTCCCTAAGTTCTCATTTATGTCTAGTGTGTGCCTTACCATGTTTGTAAGCTCTGTTTGCTAAATAGAAAACATAAATTAGGTTATTTGCAAATATGAATTAACCAGTACAGTTATGATGTCAAATAAAACTCCATTAACTATAATCAAAGTGATCATTTTAACCATGTATGGTATTTGAAAGTTATTCAAATTACTTCAATGCATCTTTCTTTTTTCAAAAATAGATTTTTTTCTTACATAATAATCCTGATTATGGTTTCCCCTCCCTCTGCTCCTCACAGTTCCTCTCCACTATTTCCTGTCTGGACCCACCTACTTTCTGTCTCACATTTGAAAACAGGCTTCTAAGAGACAAGAACAAAATAAAATAATAAAATAAACTACAATATAAAAAAGCAGACAAATCATAAAAGAACAATACAGACATAAAAGAGCCCAAGAAAAGAAGAAAAGGAACATGAAATAGATATAAATGCAGAGAGCCATTCATTTGTACAATCAGAGAGCCCATAAAAACACTAAACTAGAAGCCATAAAATATAAATGAAATATCTGTGGGGTAATATAAATACAAACATACATGTATAAATATATATGTATGGATGGATGGATGTGATATGATGTGATAAAACACACACACACATATATATATAGTCACATATGTGTATATATGTAATTAAAAAATTTAAAGACCTGAAAAATCATGATGAGACAAGAACCTTCAAAATGCCCTTGAGTTGGTTTTCTATTAACCATAAAATGCTGAGTAAGCAGTCTGCCTTTAAGAGTACTTTGTTTCAGGGGCTGGAGAGATGGCTCAGCAGTTGAGAGTACTGCCTGTTCTTTCAAAGGTCTTGAGTTCAATTCCCAGCAACCACATGGTGGCTCACAACCATCTATAATGAGGTCTGGTGCCCTCTTCTGGCCTTCAGGCAAACACACAGACAGAATATTGTGTACATAATAAATAAATAAATAAATAAATATAAAAATATATTTAAAAAAAAAGGAGTAGTTTGTTTCCCCAGTGAGACTCTTTTGGAGAAAACTAAATTTTTATTTCAAGTGATTATCAATTGGAGATAGGTTATGGATTAGGGGTTACAGCATGTGTCCATTTCTCCTTTCAGCTCTAGGACCCCATTTGATTTAAACCCATTTAAGTCCTATATGTGCTACTTCAATTTTTGTGATGTGCGCCCATCTTGTTGATTTAGAGGACTGTTTTCTTGATGTCCTCCATTCCCTCTGACTCTTACACTCCACTTCCTGTTCTGCACAGTTCTTTGAGCCCTAGCAGTCGGATTTCAGGGAAGATACTCCTTTTAAGGCTGAGTGTTCCAAAGTCTCTCATTCTTTGCATAAGGTCTGACTGTGAGTCTCTGTATTTGTTCTCATCTGCTGCATCTCTGATGATTGCTGAGCAAAGCACTAATCTATAAGTGCAACATAATGTCATTAGGAGTCATTTTATTATTATGGTTTTGTTGTCATTTTGTGGGACTTTTTGTTTTGCTTTGCTTTGTTTTTGAGAATAGTAGTATTTGTTCTTACACTGGGTCCCTGGGCTGTATAGTCTCAGGTTCTTGGCCACCCAAGCAGTGTTGGGGATAGGTACCATTTCTTTAAGAGAGACTTAAGTCAAAAAAGATATTGGTTGGTAAATCCTACAAGCTTGGTGTCACTATTGCACTAGCATATCTTGCAGGAAGGATACCACTGTAGATCTAAGGTTTGGGGACTGGGGGGGTATTTATGTTTCCCATTTGGTAACATCCAGAGTACTTTTCCTAACTCTGGTGCTAGCACGTTGGTGTGAAGACTCTGTATAGGCACAAGTTGATCTTCTCCAGGTGCAATGAGTTGGTAGATGCTGTCTTCAACAATGGGGCCTTACTTTCAGTGTGTAGAGAGCACTCTACCATTCTGGCAGCAATATGGGTTGTTTGGACATTCCCATGGGATCACTTTGGCCAACAACTCAATTAGATATTGACCCAGTCTCTGTACTGGAAGCTTCCTTTGGTGAAAATAATTGTTCCGTTAGGACTCTGTTTCCATCTCATTTGGCACTTTCGTTTAGATCATCTTCATATATGGATATTTTTACAAAGTTTTGATCATGTTAGGCTTCATTTTATCCCCCAAATGGTCATTCACTTTAGGTTACTCTTCATTTTCCCCCCTTTGTACCTCTCATCTGTCCTCCTCCCCCTTGACCTTCACATTCCAACCAACCCATCTGTAACTATCCATTCCATTTTGCTTTCCTAGGGAGATCTATCCCATTCTCCCCATTCTATTACTCTATACCTAACTTCTCTGGTTCAGCGGAATATACCTTGGTTTTCATTGACTTAATAGCTAATATAAGTGAATACATAGGGTTTTTGTCTTTTGAGTCTGGGTTACCTAATTCAAGATGATTTTGCTTTTCTAGTTCCATCCATTTGCCTGAGGATTTCATTTTTTTGTAAGGGTGAATAATAATCCATTGTGTAAATATGCTATACATTCTTTATCCATCCGTTTGTTATGAACTTCTGGGTTGTTTCCAGTTTCTGGCTATTATAAATGTGGCAGCAGTGAACATGTTGAGCAATTGTCTTTGTGGTAAGATGAAGTGTCCTTTGAGTATATATGCCCAAAAATGGTATAGCTGGATCTCAAAGTAGATCAATTCCACTTCCTGAGGAACCACCACACTGATTTCTTTAGTGGTTGTACAAGTTTGCACTCACACATTCAGTGGATGAGTGTTCCCCTTACTCCTCATTCCTGCCACTATCTGAGTTGCCATTTATTTTATTGCCCTAAGTCATTCTAGTGGGTGTAAGATGACTTTTGCATTTCTCTGATGTCTGAGGATGTCAAACACTTCTTTAAGTGTTTCCAAGTCATGTAAGTTTCCTCATTTCAGAAATATGTTTAGACCTGTACCCCATTTTTAATTGGATTATTTGATTTGGGGGTATCAAGTTTTTTTTATTGCTTTATATCTTTTGTAGATTAGCCCTCTAATGATGGGTAGTTGGTAAGTCTTTTCCCATTCTGTAGACTGTCACTTTGTCCAAATGATGTTATGCAGAAGCTATGCTATGCAGAAGCTCTTCAGTCTCATGAGTTCTCATTTTTTTGTTGTTGATTTTAGTATCTGTGCTAATGGTGTCTTTTTCTGTGCCAATAGATTCAAGACTAGTCCCCATTTTCTTTTCTACCAGGTTCACTGTATCTTGTTTTATGTTGGGCTTTTTGATTCATCTGGAGTTTAGTATTATGCAGTGAGATAAGTATGGGTCTATTTTTATTCTTCTACTTACAACCATGCAGCTTGTCCAGCACTACTTGTTGAAGATACTTTTGTCAGTGTGTTCCTGACGTCTTTATATAAAAAAAAAATCATATGTGAATAGATTTAAGTCCACATCTTCAATTCAGTTCCATTGATCAGCATATCTGTTCTTATGCCAATACAATGATGTCTTTACTATTATATCTTCATAGTACAGTTAGTGGTTAGGAATGGTGATAACTCCAGCAGTTCTTATTATTCAGGGCTGTGCTAGTTAACGTGTGTGTGTGTGTGTGTGTGTGTGTGTGTGTGTGTGTTTCTGTATGAAGCTGAAAACTTGAAACTTGTTTTCTCAAGATCTGTAAATAATTGTATTAGAATTTTGATGGGGAGAGCATTGAACCTGTATATTGCTTTTGGTAAAATGACCAGTATTACTGTATTTATCTTTCTGGTCCATGAGCATTAGAAATCTTTCCATCTAAAGATATCTTTATCAATTTATTTCTTCAGCTTTTACCTTATCATTTACTTTCTTAGTTACCCCAAGGTATTTTATATTACTTGAGATTATTTTGAAAGGTGTTGTTTTTCTGATTTCTTTTTCAGTGTGTTTGTTGTTTCTATGCAGGAAGGCTACTGCTTTTTGAGAGTTAGTTTTGTATCCAGCTGCTTTGCTGAAAGTATTTATTAGCTACAGGAGTTTTCTGATGGAATGTTTAAGGGTCATTTTTGTATACTATCATATGCAAATAAAGATACTTTAACTTCTTCCTTTCCAATTTGTAACCCCTTGATCACCTTCAGTTGCTCCATCTAAGGCTTTAGCTGTTATATTGAAAATGTATGGGGCAAATGGAACCTTGCCTTATTTCTGATTTTAGTGGAAATATTTTGAGTTTCTCACCATTTAAGTTTATGCTAGCTATGAAATTGCTATATACTACCTTTATTAAGTTGAATAATGTCTCTGATATCTCTAATATCTCCAGTTCTTTTATCATGAAGGATTGTTGGGTTTTGTCAAAGGCCTTTTCTGTATTTACTGTGATGTTCATGTGGTGTTTGGTCTCTCTGTTTGTTTATATGATGGATTAAATTTATTGATTTGCAAATATTGAACTATCTTTGCATTTCTGGAACAAAACTTTGTTGATCATGGTGGGTGATCTTTTTGTTGTTTTCTTGTATTTGGTATTTTATTGAGAATTTTTGCCCCTATGTTCATAAGAAAAATTGGTCTGCAATTCTGTATCCTTGTTGGATATATATGTGGTTTGGAAATCAAGGTAATAGCGGCCTTGTAAGAATTGGGCAGTTCCCTTTCTATTTCACTTTTGTGGAATAATTTAAGGAAAATTGTCATTAACTCTTCTTTGGAAGTCTAGTAGATTTCTTTTGTAAAACAATGTGGCCCTAGATTCCTCAGGTTAGTAGATTCTAATGACTGTTTCTATTTTACTAGGTTTATAAGTCTGTTAAATTGCTTATCTGATCTTGACTTAACATTGTTAAGTGGTAAATATCAAAGAAAATCTTCATTTCTTTCATACTTTTGAAGTATGTTATTATTATTTTAGTGTCTGTTTTAATGCCCTCCTGCTCGTTTATAATTTTGTTCATTTGGATATTCTCTCTGCCTTTTAGTTAATTTGAATAAAGATTTGTCAATCTTAGTGATTTTCTCAAAGAACCAACTCTTTGTTTCATTGGTTGTTTGCATTTTGTGTTATTGTTGAGGTTTTTTGTTGTCATTTTTATATTTTTTATAAAATTCTTTTTTGATTTATCCTTTTTAATTAGTTCATTCATTGTTTTCAGTGTGATAGCAGTTTCCCCTCCCTCCCTCCTGTCCTCCCAGTGCCTCTTTCCTCTCCCCACAACTTTCCCCATTCACTCTTCCTTCTTTTTCTTCAGAAAAAGGGAGACCTCCCATGTATATCAGCTGATCGTGGCATATCAGGTTGAAGTAAGACTAGGCACCTACTCTTCTACTAAGACTGAAGGAGGAAAGTCAGTAGGAGGAAAAGAGCTTCAAAAAAAATGCAGTAACAGCCCTTGCTCCCACAGCTAATGAATTCCTCAAAAAACACCAAGCTATGAAGCTGTAACAAGTGCAAAGGGTCTCAGTTTGTCCTATACCAGCTCTCTGGTTGGCACTTAAGTCTCTGAGAGCCAGACTAGATGATTCCAGGTTAGTTGATTCTGCTGGTTTACTTGTGGCGCTCTTGGCCCCTCTAGCTCCCACAATTCTTCCTTCCACTCTTCTACAGGATTTCCCTACATTTACCTAATGTTTAGCTGTGGGTCATTACATCTGCTTCCATTAGGTGCTGGGTGAAGCCTCTCTGATGACAATATGGCTAGGTATTTTTATTCCTATTTTATCAATTTCAACCCTGAGTTTGATTATTTCTCGGTATCTATAATTACTTTTATGTGTGATTTCTTTTTTTTCTAGAGCTCTCAGGTATTCTGTTAAGTTACTAGTATAAAATCACTCATATGTGTGTGTGTGTGTGTGTGTGTGTGTGCGTGTGGTGTGTGTGTGTACTTAAGACTATACACTTGCCTCTTGGAAAGCTTCATTGTGTCCTATAAATTTGGTATGTTTTGTATATTTCATATTTTCACTGAAATCTCTAAAGTCCTTAAATTCTTTCTCAATTTATGTTTTACCTCTTATCCATTTTCACTAGGTAGAGAGTTACTTAGTTTCCATGAATTTTTAAGCATTCTGTGAGTTTTGTTTGTTTTGTTTAACAAAAAAAGTTAATATTAAGTTTAATGCATGGTGGTCTGATATGATGAAGGGCGTTATTTTAAATTCCTTGTATCTGTTGAGACTTGCTTTGTGTAAAAGAATGTGGCTAATTTTAGAGAAAGTTCCATGAACTTCTGAGAGGGTGTGTGTGTGTATGTGTGTGTATGTGTGTGTGTGTCTGTGTGTTTGTAAATATTTGTTAGTTCTGATAACATTAGGTACACCCACCATTTCTCTGTTTACAGCTTATTTAGATGACCTGTCTATTGACATAAGTCTCAGACTCACTCTCACTGGGTGAGGGGAGGTATCAATGTGTGATTTAAGCTGTAGTAATGCTTATTTTGTGAACTTGAATGCCCTTGTAATATCCATTTGATGAGTATTACTCCAGTTAGTATGGACTGTCCTACCCTATCTCTTCTGATGAGTTTTGGTTTGGAGTCTATTTTGTCAGATGTTAAAATGGCTACACCAGCTTGCTTCTTAGGTCCATTTGCTTGGATTATCTTTTTCCATCGTTTTACCTTGGTTTTATCATGTAATGTCGTATTTTCTTCATGTGTTCTGTATGATTGAAGTATTGTTGGGTATAGTAGTTTAGAATGGCATCTCTAGTCTTTTAGAGTCTTCAGCACATGTGTCCAGACCCTTCTGGCTTTAAGAGTCTCTATTGAGAAGTCAGGGGTTACTCTGATAGATCAGCTTTTACATGTAACATGGTTGTTTTCGCTTGCTGCTTTTAATATTCTTTCTTTGTTATGTGTGTTTAGTTTTTTAATTTAAATGTGTTGAAGGCAGAATCTTTATTCTTGTAGTCTATGTGGTGTTCTATATGCATTTTGTACCTTGATAGGCATTTTCTTCTTTGAATTAGGTAATTTTTTCTTCTATGATTTTTGAAAATACTTTCTGTATTGACCTGGATTTCTCTTCCTTTCTCTATGCCTATTATGATTAGATTTGGCCTTTCATAGTATCCAAGGTTTCCTAGATTTTTTTTTTAAGATTTAACATTTTCTTTGTCCAAGGTAATTATTTCTTCTATCATGTCTCCAGTGCCTGAGATTCTCTCGTCTATCTCTTGTATTCTGTTGATTAGGTTCCTGTTTAGTTCCTGAATTTTTATTTTCCAAATTTCCTATAGTTTCTTTTTTAATTGACTCTATTTCCATGTTCAGGACTTGAAATATTTTTTTCATTTCCTTCCACTCTTAGTGTTTTTATAGTTTTCATTAAGGGGTTTATTTATTTCATCTTTAAGGAATTCTACTATTCCATAAAGATTATTTTAAGTTTTTTGTCTTAACTTCAGCTATGTTGCAGTTCTCAGGGCCTGCTCTGGTAGGGTTCCTGGACTCTAGTGGAGACACACCGTCTTGACTCTTACTGATGATGTTTTTACGCTGGCATCTAGGATTCAGGGTTTGAAAGTATTATAATTCTAGGTGCTGATACCTGGTCTTGTCTTTGTTGGTTGAGTGTTCCTTTCCTTGTCCTTGTCCGTTGTCCTATCAGGTTCTTAGGAGGGCGCAGTGTCTGTTTGCTGCCCGGTAGGGAATTCTTCTGGGATCCTGCTAGGTATGACCACTGGAGGGTCCCAAAACTGTGTTTCTTTAACTGGGCACTGATACTTAGGAATGGATAAGGACCGAGGGTTATAACTGTCCACAGGAGGGGGAAAGAAGACTATGTCCCAGGATCTGCTTACTCCCCTGGAAACTGGGAGAAAAAGAGTGAGGAAAGATCACAAGACATAGTCTGCTGCAGAGCTGGGGGTGAAACTGGGGAACTGGATTTGGAAGAGAGAAGGGAAAGGTGAAGATCTGCAATCAGGCTACCTGCTTTCTTGGCCTGCATCCAATGCCTTTGTTAAAAATACTTTATTCCAAATTTAGGCTAGTTGACTATAAAGCAGACAAATCAATTTTCCAATATAATTACATCTTCACCCCTTTTCCATTTCAGGCTG
This sequence comes from Myodes glareolus, assembly GCF_982192425.1. Classification (NCBI taxonomy): domain Eukaryota; kingdom Metazoa; phylum Chordata; class Mammalia; order Rodentia; family Cricetidae; genus Myodes; species Myodes glareolus. The sequence continues at coordinate 38,528,519 of NC_142042.1, read as the reverse complement.
TGATTTCACACTTGTTAATTAGTTAATCATTTTGGTAGAGTGGACAAGGTGAGTTTCAAATAGACTTTTTAATAAAGTAAATTGACGTGTACAATTTTGATCTGGGTTAGCTAGTGGGCAAACCTACTTTGTTATGGAAAATACCTCTTATTCAGCTTCCTTCTTTCGTCTGAAAGCAACTGGTGGCAAGGTTAATGGAAAATTGTCATAATTGTGGCTAATGGAACTTTCCTTAAAGTCCCATGCTGTCGTTTGAGGAACTTATTTTGCTTCACATATGCTTTTATAGATTTTAAAATTAGCTAGTTAAAATGTCCACATTTGGGAATGTATAGAAGTTGTGGTCTTTGGTTAAACAGTACATAGACTGGTTCTGTAACACATTCCCAGCTTTTGTATTTTTTTAGAAACGGGACTCTATATAAGTACTATGGAGGGAGATTCTTTATCCTTCTTTACACATTATAAATATGAAACTGTGACCCCTTTCCTTCAAATTTTTGCTAGACATTCCTACATGGGGTATTTTGTTTAAGCTTTCCTGAGGTTTAGCAGGATTCCACTTCTCCCTATATGCTCCTTCTTAGAGGATTTGCAGTGTGTTCTATATTTAATCTGCTGTTCTGATAAATTATCAAGGCACAATAAAGTGTCATTAATGCACCCTAAAGGATTGATGCTTTGGAGAACAATACTGTCAACTTCTTCCAAACCAATTATACCTCTAAGCCCTTGTCCTCATTTGTGTCTTTCTCTTTCACTGAAACTAATGACATTTTCCTCTGGCTCTGCTTATGGATTTACATATCTCTCCACAGATTCGTGTGGGTATAGAACAATTTATCGCCTTCCTTCTGCCAAATTCACCCTCTTGAAAAGTTGAAATTCACTCAAATATATTACTAAGTAGTCTCACTTTTGTGTGTGAAGTCAAAGTCACTGTTATTTAAGACTTCGTTCTGATGACCCTATAGAATCTCGTTAATTCTCACAAAAACACTAACCAGGCACCCGATACTTGTGTGTGTGTTTCTATGTGTATATAAATAGTCTTTCCTCTATAATGTTTCAACTCTAACTCTCAACATATGCACACCACAATGTGCGAGATGATAATTGAATGTTAGCATAAGACAGTGGGAATCCTTGAATGAGAATATTGCTTACCAGGCTGTATGACCTGAGTCTTTCTTTTAGGCAGAAGTAGCAGGGGCACATCCATGATCATGAGACTGCCAGGCATATTAAAGATGCAATGCTTGTCTCGTAAGATGACACATGCAGTGGTAGAGATAATGGGGAAGCCCTGTTAGACTAGGAATTTAAATGTGTGTGGATAACAAGGACACTGAAGAGGTTTTTAAAAGAGGATTTACATAATTCAATTTGGAAGTCACAGTTGACTATAATATAATTCCCACTCAACCATTTTCACAATGACTTTCACTTCTCATGCAAACTCTTTTCTGATAAAACCAATTTAATTCCCAGATTTGGGTTTGTGTCATCTGTGCCTTAGTTTTGCCCTCTTTTATCCATGAGAAGACAGACTCTGCCGTTCTGACGTGGTCAGCCTCAGTCCTTGCGACTACATCAACTTTTTTTTCTGAACCATTACAGTTTTTTGTTTGTGGTTTTTTTTAACTTAGTCAACTTGAGGTAAAATGGATTTGTTAAGAGTTGTGTTTAATTCCCTGTAAACTACAGGTCTTGTAATTAAAGGATTGCAAGAACTTAATGAATGCCTGCCTCCATGAGTCAGTCAAGATGGCTTCACTTTGGAATGACAAACATGAATGGGCAATATTGTGACCATTGTACTGGTAACTATTAACAGTCCAGAAAGGCTGTCTTCATACACACACACACACACACACACACACACACACACACACACACACGCAAGTTGACATCAGGCTTTAGTTTTAAGTATGATATTATACAACTGGAAAATGTGTGTGTGTGTGTGTGTGTGTGTGTGTGTGTGTGTGTGTTTGTGCATGACATGTGCGGTTAAAATATATCTAATAGTCTTCAGGAGACAGTCACTTCGACTCTTTTATCTGTTTCTGTGTGTGTGAGGGGTAGGTATATGCTCATATATGATTGTGTATATGAGTAGTAATTTGTGTTGGCATGCATTTGGAGGTCAGAGGTTAACCTGAGGTATCTGCCCTCACTTTGCAGTTTATTTGAGAAATGATCTCATTTAATTCATCCCTATATAGGCCTACAAACTTCCAGGGCTTTTCTTGCTTCTTCCTTCCATTTCACAATAGGAGTTTCAGGAATACAGATGTACACAACATGTCCAGTGTGACCTGGGTTCTGGGAATCTGAACTCAGTCCTCATGCTTGCTTAACAAGTGCTTTACCCACAGTACCATCTCCCAAGTCCTAACATTTCACACAGCTACAAAAATCCTTCCTAATTCTTGGGAACTCTCTATATGACTCCTTGGAACTTTTCCTTATAGAGTGCTCACTACATAATTATTAAGATATTATTGAATACTTGAACTTTGCTCTATTTGTTTGCTATTCCCTTCTTAGTAGTGCTTTTTTCCCATTAAGTAAACCTCTTCTAAATTGTTCAAGAAAACTTCACTCTTTGTTAGTACTTCTAAGAAAAGGATTAAATGGTCATTCTTTCTTCTAGGAATAGAGATCTCGTTAGTCACCAATCATGAAATGCCCAGAAAATGAAAAGCATTTCACAGGGGTCGGTGCTCTCACTATAAAGAGCCGTAGGTATTACATGTACTCATGGGTTTGCAGAACAATGTTTGACAATATGTCTCTGTGTGAAATTACTAAATTCTAATGCTAAAATACTCAAGTTGTTATTGATAATTGGTTTTAGAACTTTTTCACTACTAAAAAAATAAATAAAGAAGCAAACAAATTGAGAAATGATATAATATGCAAGAATATCTCATAACATGTATGAGATGACTGTGTCTGTATTGTGTGAGGGACTTGTGTCTATAAAGTTGAAAGTAGGGACTTGTGTCTACAGTGTCTGAAGGCCTTAGTCTGTATTGCTTTTAGTAATCATGACATATGACTGTGTTGGCTAGTTTTATGTCAACTTAACACAAGCTATAGTCATCTGAAAGGAGAGAACCTTAAGAGAAAATGACTACTATGATACATATGTAAGGCATTTTCTTAATTTGTTGTTGATTGGATAGAACCCAGCCCACTGTGGGTGGTTCTATTCCAGATGTGCTGGTTCTAAGTTATATAATAAAGTAGACTGAACAAGCTGGGAGGAGCACTCCTTCCATGGTCTCTACATCAGCTCTTGCTTCCTGGTTTCTGCCCTATTTGAGTTCCTACCTTAACTTTATTGAGTGATTACTATAATGTGGAAGTGTAATCCAAACAAGCCCTTTCCTCTCCAACTTGCTTTTAATCATGGTGTTTCATCAAAGCAATAGAAACCCAGACTAGAACAATCCCCTCTACCACGATCAGATGGTTTACTCCTGTTACTCCCGACATAGCCAATCATGGGGATTAATCCATAGCAAATCTAATTTAAAGTGTTTTCCATTAAAACACGAACCAGAACCTTTTAAGCAGTTAGCTACATAGCCATTTTTTGAGCAGGTACCAAAGTATCTATGTTATTGGAGTTTGGGTATTAAATAAAAGACAAGTTTGCAAACAGTTCGATAATTGGACAGGCTCCATATTGATTTTTTTCTTTTGTTATATGATATTATCCACTTCTTCATCCAGAACCATGTCGTACAGGGCTTGAGAGTGCTAGAAACACGGTCGCTGTTGTGTATTGGAATGCTGGAATGTGCGAAGACAGAAAGGCTGTCACAGCAGTCAATAAGATCTGAGAGGTGTTGACTAATTGCCTGCTAATTACACAGTAAATTGTCTAATTAAGCTGATGGTTAATTAGGGTACGCTTGCACAGCAGTCTTGTGGAATTTGCGTCTGATGTCTGGGAAGCAGCTTGTATAATTGGCAAACTGGTAAGGACTGGCAGAGAACATGACTGGAAAGCTCCCCACCAGTGGGTGACAGAGCACAGATTCAGTGGAAACAAAAGGGTTGTCATTTTTAGACTAGAGGTTTTGTTTCCATCCTGCAGCTATTCTATGCTGAGCAATTGAGAAATACATCTGAAGCTGAAAACGGAGAGTAAAGGAGGTTCAAAATGCATGTCATAAGAGAAAATGTACCTTTCACCTGCCTCATAGCCTTCCCAACAGTGTCGCATGCTTTAGTAATCTTCATGTGTGTGCTTTATAGTTTTATCATTCTAAATATATTATTTGGTTTTTATATATAAAGAAAACATAAGGTTAATATGTATGAACGAATGCCTTTTTTATGAATATATGTGAAAGAAACAAATGCGACTGTTTGGAAGGGTTACAGAAAAAAGTATTTGAGATTTTAGTAGTTTCTCAATCACTGTTTGCTTTAAAGATGTTAGCTATAATATAAATATATAAGGATACTATTTAAGTAATTATAAATACCTAGTGAAAGAACTTTAATTTTATAATTTTTATAAGTTTGCCATGCAACTGGCTTTCATTTATCATTTAATAAAGTATAATGATGCTGTATTTCAGTACTTAATTAGGGGAAACTCATTTTCTGAGTGGACATGAATAAAATGGCATGAAACACCTGAGTAATTGAGGGTTTCAAAAAAAACAAGAAGGTCTGAAAATTAAGTTTGAATTTATTGTTTATTATGGTTGAGAAAATTTAGGTTTTGGTTTAAAGTAACTTGTGGTTTGTTGAAAGACGTGTGTGAAAACTGACCTTTGTGAAATGCAACACTCTGCAGAGCACAGCGTCCTCTCTTAGCTGCAGCTCCCACTGACCACACACATGATCTCTTCAGAGGAGACATAAATTCAACTTATTGTTTCCTTATTTATCACTTACCACCCGAGCCACACCATGGCTTGCAGATTTCTGAATACAATTTTGAATAGAACATCAAGCTGCAGTTGAAACAGAGTCACACGAAGAAAGAGTCTTGAGTTGGTTTTCACTTTCGAGTCAATGAAACATGAAAAAAAAAAGGAAGCTCTAAAAGCGAGTGCTCTGCAAGACAAGAAGCTCTTGCTTAAATTGGGCTTTAAATTTTCGAGCTACCTTCTCAAACAAAAGACATCTGCTTGCAGTTGGTGGTTATGCATGCTTTTGTTTCCGTTACTTTTCAAGGAGACAGTGAAACTGTGCATTGGCTATCTATTGTTTAGATTGTGTTATGAACCACTTAAGATATTTTGAGTTATTATAAATTTTGGAGACATATACTTCATGAGTTAAAACAGTTACCATTTTAATAATTAAAGCATTTCAATCGTTAAGGCATAATTATATAATATTAATCATGGATATAAAATAGATACAAAATTAATATTATGCCAAAATATGTAAAATCATAGCTATTCCATTTGGAGTCTTAGGTTAGAAAGTCTTAATGTATTTTATAAAGAAATTATGCAAGAGAGAATAAAAGTGAATTTACCAAAAGATTATAAAGGTAAACACTGAAATTGCTTATTTAAAGATATGTCTTCTGAGGGAGAAAACTTAGATAGAGGTCAGTACTGAAAACCCAGCAGTCTGCGTTGATCTACTTACTCCTCACAGAAATAACATAAAAGTGTTATTTGTCATAAATGATAAAATTCTGAATAAAAGAAATATCAATAAAATCTCTCATTTTAAGTTTTAAAGAACTCTGAGCAAAGTTTCTCTATTATAGTTATAAATAGATTTCAGTATTATTTTATACCAAATCAAAAGCTAGATGCTTACATCGGTACTTAGTCATCCTATGAATAAATTCTGTTTTGTCTTATTTTGAGTAAGCATCCATTATAAGCTTTATGATACTTTGTATTTTAAATATATCTATGTAACGAAATATGCATATATTTAAAAGATTAAGTGAATCATGTGTGTAGAGGGATTGGTGGGTGAGGCAGGGTGGTATATAATTGTAGATTTTTTTTTTAGATCATTTGGAGAGTTTTGCCCCTGTCATAAGAAATAAAAGTTAAGAAATACAATATCTAACAACCTTAGTCAACAACTTCATTTGAAATTCTCATTTTGTTTTTGTAATTATACATATCAAAGAATTCATTCTTGCTACTTTCATGATTTCTAGTTCATTTTTATGATCCCTTCTCACCTGTGGCACTATTTGCTGTGATGTCAATCACAGGTGGAAACTATTAAATGTAAAGGTAAAATGTAAGTGCTAAATTTGCACTGTTCTGAGTGTTGACATGAAAACTCCCACAATCCTGTCCTGTCCCTTATGCCAAGATATGCTATCCCTCAACCCAGCATCCTAGTGTGTCCAACATTCTCTCTATTACCTTGATGTGTGATTCCCCTCTGTACGCTGTGAATATGGTTTTAAACCATTGATTAATAAAGAAGTTGCTTTAGTCTATGGCAGGGCAGAATAGAGCTAAGAGGGAAAACTAAACTGAATGTAGGGAGAAAGAAGGCAGAGTCAGGCATATACCATGTAGCTCTCAAGAAGAAAGTTGCCAGAACCTACTTGTAGTACACAGCCTCGATACATTGCTTAATAGTAATGAATTAGCTTAAGATGTAAGAGCTAGCTAGTAATACACCTAAGCTATTGGTCAAACAATGTTGTAATTAATATAGTTTCTATGTGATCATTTGGGTCTGGGCATCCAGGAAACCAATGTGTAATCTCCATTTATATTACCTCTCTGTTAATGATTTAGCAGTGATTTTGATTTGTAGCCTTGTACCACAATGTATGCACAGTTTATGTTGCTTAATTTACGCATGTGACCAATGTCTTATCTCCCATAATTACAAGAAAAGTAAATAAGGTATAATTAGATATTTTCAAAAGGAACAGACACCATTGAATAACAATTGTCATAGCACATTGTTAGAATTGTTCTGTTGTTAGTTTTAATTGTTAATCCATTATTGTGTCTAATTTATAAATTTACTTTATTGTATAGAAAAAATTACAGTAAATATAGTGATTGGTACAATCCATAGGAATATTATGTACTTATCACTGCTATTTAATGAATTTTATAATATTTCACCATCCCAGAAAAAAGCCTCAAATTCTTCACAGTCACTCTATAGTCCTTCAGACCTTGATCTATGGATATCAGTCATGTCTTTTCTAACTCTGCATTGACATGTAAATAGATGACCTTTCTGTATTGCTTCATGTAAGTTATTGGCATAATGTTTTCACGGGTTATTCACCTATAGATATACCACACTTATTTACCTACTTGTTAGTTGTGTCTATTATGTCTTCTGTATGTTTATTATAAATCTTGTTGGAACATTTATTTATATGGTTTTGTTTAGAAGATTCTGAGTACACACTCACACACAAACATATACAGATAACATATATTATTTTGGAAAATCTGAGTGATAGGGTAATTCTGTTTCTACCCATGAGAAGGATCTCACCTTTCCCCATAGCATCAATACTAACTTATATACCTACCAGCGATATCTTTTTCCTATTCCTCACAGGCCTCACTGATCATCTTTTCCTTACCATAACCTCATCATGAGTCTGAGGTTATTTCTTGTTGTGATATTGACTCTTTGTCTCAACTAGTATAATATGAAGAGCCAATAACTACCTTCTTTTTGTCTGTGAACCAAGCACTCTGCTTGAGTGCTGAGAGTAGAGTGGGAGGGGCAGGTAGAAGGCCCGAACCTCTGAGCTTACAGATTCAGTGCAGAAGGGAAGAAGTAATTCACAGTCACAAACAGTGCCAGGTGATCCTAAATCAAGTGTCCCCAGGAGGTTAAGTTTGCAGTATTGGGTCCTGCTTGCGTGAGAAAGCTTGGGGTACTTTCTTGGTTTATGTGTTTGCTATTCATGGTGGCTTTGCACAGGAGGGAACATAAGATAAGAACAGGAAGATTATGTCCTGTGCAGTTACTTGCTAATGTGGGACTTTTCAATATTAGAAGGAAACAGTCAATAGATATTTTTATCCTCCAACTATAATTACGTCAAATATTTGGAAAGAAAAGGTCACTCTGATAGAAGAACTACAGTTATTAAAATTGAACTGGCAATGTTAATAACTTTCCGATGAGATATAGACACATAGAGTTCTGAAATGGGAACCAAATTTAATTATTCTAAAACTAGATATAAAACTAAACAGGTAAAGGGGAAATGTTAAAGAACAGGGGAGGATGTTAAATCAATATGATTAATTAACTTGTTATAAATAACTTGAGTATTGCTATGTTGATCTGTAAATCATTTATCATGCTACCAGTTGTAAGAGAGAATCTTCATAATAATGATAATGGTTTGTGTCATCCTCCCACCTATAAGACATGTCATGACAAATTGTTAACCAACTGTCTCACACATACAAATGCTAATGCAATCCTAATATAATCAATAATAATAAAAATCAACAATAGAACAAATCACTTTGATGTTGCTCGGAAAGGGAAATTTATTACAGCTCAGAGTTCGTGTGTGAATAAAGCACGAAAAACACCATTATTCATCCTTTTAAGTCTATATTTACATTTTGAATTTTAATTTTCAATGAGGGCAAGAGGAAGTGGAAGAAAATGAGGGAAATATTTCTATTGACCTGCTATGCTTTGTCTTCTCTCTCTCTCTCTCTCTCTCTCTCTCTCTCTCTCTCTCTCTCATCATTTCTGCAGGATCCCTTCCTGTATTAAGAATGCACATTGATATGTCTCTTCCATCTCTACATTTACTTCCAATTTTCTCTATAGATCTCCAAAGTGAAAATCTATTGGAATGTGTGGCCCTGTAGTTGAGGATTTATCTAGTCTGCCGTATGTCTACACATGGAAACACACACCACCGATTTCTAGTTCATCCCAAGAGAAAGAATGCACTTATTTTCCACCAAATATAGTTCCTTAGATTATATTTGGACATGTCTTTCTCCTTCATACCAATAGGAGAAAGTTTTCTAGCATATGTTTTCATGCACAAAGCCTACATCACCTCCAATCAATTTTCTCTGAGGCTTAATTGCCTCCCTATGTCTTCATAAAAATAGGTTCAATAGTATAGGTCCCAAAAGTATTAAAATGTGAATACCCATATAGAAAACGTCAAGCATAGCTAAACAGGATTAGAGAGATAGTTCAGGGATTAAGAACACTGACTGCTCTTCCAGAGGGTCTAGGTTCAGTTCTCAGAACCCACATCGCACTGTCTGTAAATTCAGGAAAGGGAGATCCAGTGCCCTCTTGTGCCCCCCCCATGAGTACTGCATGTGATTTACAGACATGCATGGGGGGGAGCAACAAAACAAAACAAAAACTTATACATATAGCCTGAATTCTAATTAGTCGTAACAATAAAACCCAGAGTCAGATATAGGAGTTAATACTGAAGACCAGAAAAGCAGAGATGTCAGCCACAAGAGAGTTCTTTTACTTCTACTAATGCGCAGACCAAAGGGGAGATCCTGTCCTCAGACTGGATCTCCGGACTTTATCTGTCTTCACCAAAACTCAGACCTCACTGATCTCCTGTCTCCTTCCCCTTATATTTGTCTCTCATCCAGCCATATCACTCTTGTCTCCACGTTCCTAGTGTTGGGATTAAAGGCATGGGATCCCAAGTGCTGGAATCACCTTTGTGTGAGCTCTGTTTCTCTTTTGACAGATTCAATCTTGTGTAGCCCCGGGTGGTTTTGAACTAAGAGAGACTCCTCTGTCTCCTGAGTCCTGGTATTAAAGGTGTGTGCCACCACTCCCTGGTCTCTAGTGGTTTAGGTCTGCACTCTGATCTTCAGGTAAGCTTTGTTAAAGCATAAACAAAGTATTATTACATGTACACATAAAATTAGAATTATTTTTTAAAGTATGCTTCCAATTAAACTTGTCCTTTTTTTCAGAAACTCATAAACTTCATGCACACATGAAGCGGTAGATCCATCTCTACTTAAGCCACTCATTCATGACTATACCTAAACAGAAAGTTCCAGAGAGTAGACTGTGGTGTCCTCTCCCTAGAACTTATTCATACTATATGCTCCCATCATCCACAGAGCTCTCTGCAGCATCCAGCCTCTCTGGAATTTAATTCACACTAAGGATTATTTATTTTGTGCATATTCGATGTAAGCAATGCTGAGAGCTACAAAAATTACCTTTTGTCTTACACTACTAACAAGTCACCTTGGTAGATGTTCTATTCACTGGGAAGACTTCCAAGTTCTCATTCTGCATGTCTCTGCCAATCATGGCCAGGAAGATGCTCTGGAGTAGGGATCAGAGAAAGATGAGCTGCCTTGCTCCAGCTCCTGGTAGGAGTCTTTCTTGTTTAAAGACAAACATGCTGTGATCTATGATGTGACAGGAAAAGATTTTTGTGGCATCATTTTGATGTAGAGTTTGGATTGCCGAAGGCTAAATTTAGATTGATAAAGGGCTTTAGGAAACAAATGAAAAATCATTTAAGAGATTTACTCTGGGCTTACATATAAATATCTCATTTTATGAAAACAAATTTCTCCCTTGTTATTCTAGAGATCAGACGATTACATCTATTTTTTGGCAACCATTGTTTGTCTGGCTTTTATGCATAGAGATTTATTATTAACTAATTAACACATTTATCTGTGTATGAGTATGTATGTGCTATTGCACATAGGTATTCTCTGACTAGGAGGCCAGAAGAAGCTGTTAAGAGGCCTCTCCTTTTACGCTCCACCTTTTCCTTTGAGGCAAGATCTCTCTCTCTCTCTCTGGGGTTCATATTTTCTCAGCTAGACTGAAGTCCAGAGAGCCTCAGATATCCTCCTGCTTCAACTGTTCTCAGAACTGTGGTTACGTCTGTGTGTGGGCCCCTGTCTTACTCAGAACTGGAGTTATGTCTGTGTGTGGGCCCTTGTCTTACTCAGAACTGGAGTTATGTCTGTGTGTGGGCTCCTGTCTTGCTCAGAACTGGAGTTACATCTGTGTGTAGACCCCTGGCTTCTTGTTCCTTGGCTGTTGGGATCTGAACTCTTTACTCTGTAGCAACTACACAACTGCTAGGTCATCTCTCCAGCCCCTTTGGTTGACTTTAATCTCCGCATTTTTTTTTAACGTTCTGTGAATCACAATTCCCAATTCTTTGACAAAACGACTCCCCCTTGAAGTTTGAAAGCTAGTAGCAGGGAAGATGTGTGTTGGGCAGTGCAGAGGCAAAGTCGGGATCCTTACAAGGAGGGCAATGATCCCGGACTGACACCATTGTTTCTCAAATCTTTAAACAGTACAAGACAGTTTCAGAAGCTATGCCATTTTCTTTTCTGAGTTGAAGTCCCCAGAGTTCCAGATTTCCCTGACTTCCTTCGCCGCACGTGCTTTACTTAGTACAGAGATATGAATATGAAAAACCTTTAGTGCTGAGGGATTAGCTTCTCCCTAGTGCTCCGCACAATATTTTAAAGGTGTCCCAACGTTATAGATTGTGCTGAAATAATACAGTCTACTCAGTATTCCATTTCTTTATTCATATTTTCTAGTGTCTTGGTACAGCACAACCCTTAACTTCCTATAGAGAAGGACGCAGTGGACAGCGGGGAAGTGCATTCTTGAGGAATACCGAAAGGCGAGTTGTTGATTTTAAAAGACATTTTGTCACAGATGAGTGAGGGAGAAAGAGATCAAACCAGCCAGTCCAGCCAAGCCAGGGCTCCATTCATGCATCTTCACTGCTTAGCGCTTTCCCCTTCGGTGCCATTAGCATTTTCATTTCGAAAAATGACAGTCTGCCGTGGAAGCAGTAAAAATGTTCAACCTGTGGTTTAAATTATTGATTTTTTAGAATATTGAAGCAGTATTTCAAATGGATTTTGTTAGAGATACTTCTGGGTGGGGGGTTTTAAAGGTAATTTGATATCCAAAAGCCTGTGTATTTCAAAGATTTCCCATTCTTTGAATTCTTTTAGACTCTGCATGATTGGATAAAAATGCTTATTGTCTTTGAGATTCTAAGTAGCACAACACAGGCTGCTGGAACTTAAAAGGTATACTTGCATGTGATGTTCCTTTTGATTTATGGTGGAGGCTTGGGGTCTGGTCGACTAGTAAAATAAATCTTTTTAAATTTGGAAACAAAAGCTGATTTTAAAATGAAGGAAAAGATTTGCATCTTTGGAAAATCAGTAGCCCAAGTGATAAGTAGTTTGTTGATAACAAGGTGAGATTGTGTAAGAGTGGGTTTTAAGAAAGCTGCTCTAAATGTGCTATGTTTGTAAGATGTGATGTAAGGCTGCAGAGATTGCCTTCACTGCCCTCCTATGTCCCCTGTCACTGTCAGCACCCACGTATGAATGGAAAGTGATTTGAAGGGACCAGGAATACTGACTTGTGTGCTTGTGTGTGTTCCAGGCATGGAGTTTTTGATTCACTGCATGTTTCTACTTGTGGAAAAAGCTACTTAAAATTACATTACATCAAATGGCTTGATCTGCAATCATTCTCCAAGTCCAAGTCCTATTGAAGTCAGTGAGAGCTTGGAGTGCAGATTTATGGCTGTATCAAGCTTCCTATGTGGAAAGTTGTATTGTATTTGCAGTGTCAAGTATCAAACACCTCAATAGATGACACGGGCTTGAAATGAAATCTGATATGCCCCCTTGACAAGTAGAAATGAATTAAAAACTGGATCAAAGCAGATCTTTTTGAGGAATTGGGAAATGAAAGGGGAGTCTGCTACCAAATACATGAGATATATCCATAATAAACCCTGTGAACATTTCAATCAACTTAAAAATCCCTACTCAATGACACTGTGACCATGAAAACTGGTTAGAGTGTCTATAGATGTTGCGACTTCAGGGAAATAAATTTTTAATAAGAGGGTGAAGACTGTGGAATCAATTTCTTTTCTAAGATCTACTCTTCCATATCTAAAAACTACAGAACGGCTGACAAGATGGCTCAGTGGATTAAAGTGCTGTTGGCTGCCAAGTCTGGCCACCTGAGTTCAATCCTCAGAAAATACCTGATGAAAGGACAGAGCCAACTCTCAAAATATGACACTGAGTCCTTTCTATGCTAGCAGCTACTACTAAGACTGGGGCCCACCCTGAAATGTGGTTACTACACCCAGTGAAATTTCATTGAAGAAAACTAGTTTTTCCTTTGCAAGCCAGTATTCGAAGAGATGATATCAATAGTTAAATTTCAATAAAAAATTCTGTGCTATGATAGTACAGAAATATGTGGGTCATATTGGTAGCTGTGTTGCTTTTAAAAATTAAAATTAATTCTGAAATATGTGTGTTCTGGTGTGTAGCTATGTATGTTAGAGTGTATTCTCTGCCCTTCATATATACATTTGTTATTTTTGTAGACTTGTTTTTACTATTGCTTTTTTGGGGCAATTTTCTATTTTATCAGTCTTTTGCTTATAAATTGTGGTTCCTAATTTAAGGTTTTTGTAGGTTTTGTGTTTCTTATAGTTTGTTGTTTGTTCTACCTGTTTGTTTTCTAAAGAGAAAAAGAAAGGGCATGACTTTGGGTGAGAGGGAATGTGAGGAGGAGCTAGGAGGAGCACACCTTCAGGATGTATCATATGAAACATTGTTTTCAATAGATAGGGTTTGTATGTTTCCTTGTTTCATAACATTATAGTTAAGGAAAGAGAAACCCAAAAAATTAAATAACTACTCTTGGTCATGTATATAATTCCAAAGTCACTTTTTATCTCTCTGTCTCTCTCTTATTGTAAAAAATGACTCCTTAAAGTTGGCATCAACCAAGGGATGGATGGCATACACTTGCCATGTCAACATTTGGCAGACTGAGGCAGGAGGATTGCAAGTTTGAGTTCATCCAGAAATATGTAGCAACACCTTGTCTCAAGACCAACAATTAAAGTGCATATTGTCATCTTCATGAAAATCAGTGGAAAAAGAAAATCAAAACCCAGAACACACTGAGCTCCAGACATCCCATAGTCTGTATACAGTATGCTCATAGGGTTTTTTTCTCCTTTCATACATATTCCCTTTTCCGTTCATTAAGTTTTAAAACTATTCTTGTGGGTTGATGTCCCAGACACTAGGTAAAAACTAATTCAGAAAATTTCTACAACAATGTATGCAGTATAAATTTTTATTAGTATCATATGCTGGTTATCAATGATGTCTAGAATAAGAAATACAGGATGTATATTCTTAATAAAGCCATTACTAAAATACATCTACCATGAAGAACTGTGACTCAGTGAATGAATAAATGAAGATGATGATAATGATGACAGTTTATCACCATGTTCTAGTTAGCTTATTTGCAGGAATGTTATATACATGTATCACTTCAGAGAGAAGTGATAGTCTGTTTTGATCATTCACCAACGATTATAGTGATGCACAGTTTCTCACTTAAACCCTGAACATTCTGATTCCACAATTTCTGCTAGACTCTGCTTCCAGATAAGAGGGGTACACAGGCACTACACACCATCCTAGTGTTTATGTGGCTGAATTTCTGTCATTATGGAAGCTCTTTTACCACTGAATCATTTTCCCAAGTTCCAACTTGAGTTTTGTAACCATTGGTACCCCGTCTTTTCTCCCTGCATCCTTTAGCCTCTAAAAAGCATTACTCTAAAAGATTACTCTTGTCAATCATAATTTATAAATGAATTTACATAGTGTGTAAACTTTGGGTGAATGGCTTTGTTTTCTTAATTTAGTGTCATTCCCTTAAAAGTAATCTAAATTTTTTAGCAGACCAAGAGCTTGCCCCTATTTGACTGCTGACACCGCTCCATGGTATTGGATGCACCAGGGTTCCTTTGTGATTCACTTGGTGAAGCACATCTGGATTATTTCCAATTCTTCACATTTGCAAATAATTGAGCAATCACAAACATTCAGGAGCCATTTTAGGTTTGGACATTAGTTAAATCTTTCTGCAATTGAATAAAGAGGGGTGTTGTTGACATATGATATGGTACATATGTATTTAATTATATAAAATAAAGACTTGTTTTCAGTATGGTTGTAATATTTTCCAATCCCAGAAGCAATGTGTATTTGTGTAGTTCTGTCCATTTACATGATGGGAATATTTTTGTCATGTTTCTCTCCTTTTAAAAACCATTTTGCCCTTTGTCACAGATGTGCAATACTATCTCATTAAAGCTTTAGTATGGCATCAGCCATGATATGATAACTCCAGCTAGTAATGATTCGGATTATATTTTCCATGGGTAACAACTGTTTGTATGTCCTTTTCATACTTTCCTGTCTTGGGGATTAATATCAGATGTAGTAAATGACTTAAAATAGAAATGCATTTCTTAAAATGTGCTTGCACATACATGCACAGAGGCAAACAAACATATACATAAAATTGAAAATCAATAAAAAATTTTAAATAAAAATAAAATAACACATGTCTGTAGAGATGACTCAGCAGTTTAAGTACATATTACCATGACAGAAAGCTTGAAACTGGTTTCTAGGACTCGTGGTGGGTGGGCTCAGAATTGTCTGTAACTCCAGCTTAGGAAATCCCAAACCCTGTTTTGACATCTGCAGGCATTCATACATGAATGTACACACACACACACACACACACACACACACACACAGAGAGAGAGAGAGAGAGAGAGAGAGAGAGAGAGAAATAGAGAAAGAGAGAGGATCTTCAATAAGGCAAATATATAGTCTTAGATATTTTATCTACCCATGTATAATTGTAATTTGTGACTAACCAATGATTACAAAATATATTTGATAAATTACCAAACTTAGTCATCTTAAACTTCATACAGAACAATAAATAATTATTCACATGTTATGGATTAATTTAAGAAATAATTTGTTTTAGCTTTTTATGTCTTAGGAAATATGTAATAGACATTGAGTACGTATAAAAAATGAATCTTAGGGGAATGATCTTACATTTTTCTAATATAACTGGACCTATGTCATCTTTTATTTTTGCTTTTTACTAAAATGTGCTTGCTCTTCAATAATGATGTTTGGTAAAATAATACAACCCAGAGCTTACCGAGATAATATTTCCATATTTACTAGAAAATAGCATATACTAAGAACTACTTAATTTACTCCCAGGATTCCTAAGTAACTTTGAGTTCTAAAACCCATGAGGCATTGAACTAGAGCAAAAATTATGCTTAATCCAACACTCCCAGTAGCTCTGTAATGTTTACTGTTTTGAATAACTCTCAGACTCCTGTAAAATTGAATGTGACTAGGTCTAACAGTACTGTGATTTCTTAGTATTTGCAACACTTTTTAAATATATGTATATGTATATATATATATGTTTCAATATATATTGTATTAGGTACAAATATGTATTTTAATATGTATTTTAAAATATATGTATATTTTATATCCATACCACAGTTTTCCCTCCCCCTTCCTCCTAGCCTCTCTCCCACCACCTCTCCTCTACCCCACCATCTACTCCTTCTGTTTCTATACAGAAAAGGAAAGATATCCTGTGGATATCAACAAAACATGACATAAGAAGTTGTATTAAAGAAAGCCACCGACTCAAGTATTTGAAATATTTCTAAGTTGAAGAATTCTAAATTGATGAACATGGAGCCACTAACAGACTCCCATAATGTGAACCGTCTACAGTAATTTAGATACTTGATATTTTACTTTTTTAATTCATTACACCGATAGCTTCGGTTATGGATTAATTCTTCCAGTTTTTGAAACAGAAAACTTATGATCAAACTGAAGTTTGGGATGCCCTAAATATCAAAAGAAAAAAATGTGTCTACTATTTCATATATAATTCAACATAAAGTAAAAAATTGATTATTCCCTTAAGCCCTTAAAAACTGCAAAATGGAAGAGTGAAATAATTCATCTATCCATGCAAATATATTCTGTGATCATATATTTTATAAATATTTTACAACTTCGCTGTTATATTATCCATGAACATTCTAAATTTTCAAAATAATGCATTTCAGATCTTCTAAGTGAATCATGACACAAGGAAAAGGTAATGAAAATGTATGCCATCCCCTTCTCAGTTTCCAATTGCCACACCACATGGGTAGCAGGTAACTGGAAAGGGAAGTCACAAAACCATGGCCACTGGCACAAAGTCATGATGACTGGAGGGATTAGAGTAACTTCCTGAATACAATGGCCGTTTCCTCACATTTGCTGATCTCCCAGTTCCCAGTGTACTCCAATACTGAGAAAAAAAAAATGGTTCCAGAAGATTTAACTCTGTTTTGCCTATGAATTATACTATGTGTGTGCTTAATTTTAAACTATGATAAATATTGGGTATCGTTAGATGTACATCTAGTGATTGGACATGGGAGTTATTATAATAGAAAGACATAGTGGAACTGATGGAAGAGAGGGAGGAAATGGGCTCAGTGTAAATTACTTAGTAGATTAAAGAAATCAGAAAGTTCCTTGCTTATGCGAGGTGAATCAGATAGTTTTTCCAGGTGATTCTAACTGAGGAAACCTCCAAAGAATCAACAGCTGCGTTACCAGCCGTAAGAGTAGGGGAAAGGGCAAACTTTACTTGAAAAAGACCGAGAAGGACTTGAATTGAAAATACAATAACTAATTTAAGAAGAAAAAGAAAAAAAATTACAGACCTGATCGGTGAAGAGAAAAATAAATGAGCATGTCAAAAGAAAGGAGATGTGAAATATTAAGAAAATACTTAAAAACATGAAAATTACTGGAAGTTTAAAATCATAGTATGCTGAGTTGCTGGAAATAGACCAAATAAGGAAGCCCAAAACTTAGAGACTTGCTTGGACAATTCAAAAATTAAGGAGAGGCAGAGAGAGAACGTGAGAGAGATTTATTCATTAATCCAGAGATTCCAGAAGCTCAGTAACTCTTGAAGTAACGAGCAGCTCCTGTACTCTCAGCAAGACAAGAGGAAAGAAACTGAAAACTCAACCCTCCAAAGCGTAAAGATGTACAAGATGATTTTGAGGACTTCACTAAATTAAAACAAAAATAGATAATACAAAAGCTCAATGTAAAGAAAAGAAAATGAAGTCAGGGACCTGGGGAGATGACTCAGTAGGTAAAACCCTAGCTCTGCAGTGTGAGGCCTGAATTTGGAGTCTTAGAACTTACTTAAAAGTCCTAGTATGTTAACCTAGACATATGACCCCAGCACAAGGTGGGAGGGCATAGAAACTACTGCATCCTTAGAACTCACTGGCTAGTCAGTCTGTGAGCACTAGGTTCAGAACAGGAGCCTATCTGAAAATTGGAGGAAGGCACACCATATCAGTCTCTGGTCTCCACACACATGTGCTTCTGAATGGGCACCTCTACTCCCCTGTATACATGAATCATGAAAAGAAAGGAAGTGATAGTTTCTACAGCAAATAAAATGAGCAGAGAAATGGTAAGGTATACCAATTCCATGGAAGGACTAATGTGTTTTAAAAATTCGCAAATCAAAATGAATTTGAAACTAGAAGCATGACAGCAAAGGAAAATCTGTGCTCAGGAAGTTGATAGATAAAGCCATACTAATCTTCCAGAATCAGAAAGAAAGTCTACAGAGCAACAAAAGAGAAAGAGGGAACCAAACCAGAGAATTAAAGTATTCACTAGTAGCTCCAGCTCCTAATTTGTGCTACATTGAGAAAGTCAGACCCACTGAAGCAAGGCAGATTCCAACTACACAATGGGAAAACTTCCCAGATAAGAAAAGCAGGGCTGCTACGAGGACACAAAGGGAAAAGGATGATGACCACTACAATGGTTGTCCCATAAGATATTCAAACATGAGGGAGTGAGTTTAGGATGATCCTTGGGTACTCTTTTTAAATTTTTATTACATTTCAATTTATTTATTTTGTGTGAAGGTAATTGTGTGGAGGTCAAAGGACAACTTACTGAAGTCAAGTCTCCTTCTACCATGTGGATCTTGGGAATAGAAGCGATATCATCAGTCTTAGCAGCGTTGTGGCAGTAAGTGCCTCTACACTGCTAAACCAACTCACTAGCCCTTCATCAAAAACTCTTGAAATAGAATAATTAGATCACAAGTTAAAAAAAAGTAGTCCACAAAGTAACATTGGATGTTGGAAGAAAATTTTCTGAGATTTGGTAGATATAATTGTTAATGCTGAATTCTACACAGACTACGATATAATTAAGATATTGTGTATTAGTCAATTTTGTGTTGCTACTACAAAATACACAAGACGGAATAATTTTCTAAGAAGAGAAAATCATTGTTTATAGCTACGGAAGCTAGAAAGTTCAGCATAAAGGCACAACCATCTAGTCTTGTGCTGCTCATTTGCTGCCTTCTCATATAGGGGAAGGTAGGGAAATAACAAGCTACCTTAATGAATGCTTCATATGAGGCCTTTAATAAATTCCTCAGGTCTAGTAACAAAGGAGCATTGGTGGTCTAGTCACTGCACAAACCCCACCATCTCATACAGTAACACTGTAAGACCTGAATTTAGATTTGCATACAAACCATAGCAAGACTAAATATATCACACATACCATAGGTCATTCATTTCTCAGGAAGATACGGGCAGAGGCACTGTAACAAAACCTAACAAAGAAATGAAGTACCAGTAACTCAGGCAAAGGAATTTCTAGAAGAGTTACAAATGGAAATTCTACAATAAGACATGTGTTAGTCATTTTTCTTTTGCTATAACAAAACACCTTTAGCCAGATAACATATAAAAGAAATTAGTTTATTTATACATTAGATAGTCTTATTTGTCTTATGGTGAGTGGTGTCGTGGTGGGACTATGTGTTAGAAGCAAAGGGAGGGCATGAGAATAAATATGATGAATATAAATAAGAAATCTTAGCTTTCTTACTAGGAAGTCTGGAGTACAAGCAGAAGAGACAGAGAAACTTTCTGTACATAAACATAACTGGTTTGCTCCCAGTTCAGTATGTCATCAGTGTAGAAATGGCAATTTGTGTCCTCAATGGCTCCTCACATCATGAAAACTAAATGTAATTCTCATTATGTGATGGAGAACATCCTTCAGCCAATGGCCTTTGAGAAGCTGAACCAGATTGGGCGTGGCCTTGGGTACCAAAAAGGTGCAGACTGTCTGCTCTCTCTCTCTCTCTCTCTCTCTCTCTCTCTCTCTCTCTCTCTCTCTCTCCCTCTCCCTCTCCCTCTCCCTCTCCCTGCTCTCATACCTGAATGGATTTTGTTCCTGTTTCCCACTGTGATCTGTGAGCCCCCCTTAAATAAAGAACTCCATTATTATATCTATTCAGAGCTAGTGTGGGCTTACTTGATTTGCTTTCCCCTTCATGTGGTGCGTTCCCCTTCAATTATGATAATGGAATGAAGAAGATATTCACTCCTTATCACTAATGGCCCTGGATTGCAAAAATCCTTACTCAAGTTGTTCTCTCATGTGTACTTGAATTTCTTTAATCCTTGTTTGGATAAAAGAGAAAACGTGGAATATGAGTACATATTTTATGTCACAGTATTCCCATGGAAACTGTCTTTGCCTTGAGTCCTTCACCCTGAATAATCTAATGATGTCAGTCAATACTTATAGAATTGTAGCAATCTTAAACTCTAATGGAGAAAGAAAAATGCAGGTGTCTATGATGTGCACATTGATTTTAGCAGTTCATCCTTAGTGGAAAATGTAATTGAATATGTGTTCAAATGGATAATACTGTTTTCAAGGAAGAAAAAGACAGCTTAATGCAATGGGAAGAACTGGGTACATCCACACATTAAATAATTGTATAGTTTGCTGATTGACAGTAACTCTTTATATCCAGAAAAAGTATAGCGAGAACTATATCCCTTCACCTCCTCTCTCAACAAAGAACTTGTTCGTTCACTTGCTGTCAAGTTGACATGCAATATATCTTTTATAACTTTTTAATGTAATAGATCTTTCCTTCCACACACCCACAAGAGAAAGCAATGCATCTACTTTAGTAAAAGCATTCTAAAAATATTTTCAATACAATAATAATGTAAAATGTTCTAACAATGATTTATATTCTTTTATACAAAGATGTAAGGTTATATTTGTGACTGTGAATGAATACTCACACAGGAAAAAGAGAGATCATTTATTTTCCCAGGAGTAAATGGCCATTTAAAATATTTATGCTACATAGAAATGAGTGCCAACATATACATACATTAGTTATGATAAAGGAATCATTACTTTTCTTTTAAGAAACAGTATTTGTTCTCTCTCCATCATATGTTCTGGGAAAGGAATTCATGTGGTCAGACTTAGCCAATTGTTTGTAAACCAAATGAGGGCATCTTTTTTTTTTACCTTGATAATTATTCACTAATCATAATGGGTGTTCTTCATGGTCAACTTAACTAAATCTGGAACCATCTAAAACTGAACAGGGATTTTTTTTTCTTAATTAAATCATTTGAAGTTGGAAGACTAACTTTTAATACAGATCTCTTGAAGTGGGATGTCCGACCTTTAATCTAGGTCACACCTTCTGGTGGCAGCCTACATAAAGAACATTGAAGAAAGAAACCTGCTCTTTTGCCTGCATACTCTGTGTCTATCTGGCAAGTGCATCCTTCATTGGCATTAGAGCCCACTTCTTTGGGATTCTGGTTTATACTGAAATTAGATTGAGACATCCAGCGTCGTGAACTGAGTTACAACTTAATGCTAGGAAGGTCCACTGTTAACAGCCATTGTTAGCCTCAGTGCCAGGTTGCCAGACATTCTAATAAGCCACTAATAAATCTAATAATATATACACACGCAAGATTAAAGAGTACTGAAAGCTCATGATGTGAACTACTTTACAAACTTAAGGGGAAAAATGCATTTTATTATCCTGATTTGCCAATTGAGAGAGATAATGGATTTGGTGATTCTGTGCAGAAGTTGGAATGAGCAGCATAGACAAAGCAATATCCTTAATACCCTGACCCAATGAACAGCACAGGCAAAGTAATTTTTACGGTGGCATGTTTTGTGTGGACTTTTGGTACTGGCTAATCAATCACAGTGTTTCCAGGCATTAAATAGATAAGAAGCCTACTTCATTTTTTTTAAAAAATCTATTTAAGTGGAAAATTTCTAAAACAAATGAAGAGAAGTCACCCTTGAATTGTGGCAAAAAAAAAAAAAACAACCTTGGCCCATGAACCAATTTTCAGTCTTGAGCCAACATACAAACCGAGAACCCCTTGAATGCAGGGAAAACCAGGTTTCCCCAAAGAAGGACCTTGATAAAATACCAATGTGTTTTATTGCTTGCCTTTCTCCAGTCTTTCCCCGGAGGCACCAACGGCCTTTTATAAAGGTAACATGTAAAGATTCCAAACACCAAATAAACAGCACAATGGGACGAAGTTCCTTTGGTAGCGTAGTCCCAGAATTTGCACACTAGTCTCCTCATTGTGTAGGAGTTACTTTGTTCATAGGAAGTTCTTATGTGGTCACCCCAGAGTACCATGCATCACACAGAAGTGGCCTTAATTCTGGGGTGGAGGCAATATGTTCCTTAGAGGGTGCAAAGCAGAAGAATCACAAGCACAACCTTGTCGCAAATGAAATTCCCATACAATTTATATCAGCAAGTGTTATGCCCACATCCGTGAAGTCCCCCAAAAACCAACAAGGATACTGAGTCCCATATGTAAAAGCAAAAAGCCTTTATTTTATGGAAGTTTGCAAACTTGGTCTCTCCGTGTGTCCAACATATTGGAATAATCAGAGAGCTCCGAGCTCAGTTAGAGTTGAGTTTTTATAGTAGTAAATGTGGGGGTGAGGGATTTCTAAGGTTCAGGATCCTGATTGGCTGACATTTGTCTAGGGGTGTCCTGGTGAGTGTGCTGTCAGGTGATCCTATCTACAATGTTTGGAATGTTAGGCATTTCCTTTGGATCATCTGCTCTTGGGTGATGCTCAGGTAATGTCAGTTTGTGGTTCTTCCTGCATCCAAGTGTTGCTTCAGGGTAAACTACTGAGACTTGGGTCTCCATTAAACTTAACAGTGGCTGAGTCCTATTCTGGCAGGTAATAATGGTTGGAAGTAAAGAACTTCCTTTGGATGGTCTGTTTCTATTTAGCTTATCATGTCTGAATCCTATATATCCCCCTTCACAAACACCGATGACAGGACCCAATCTTGGGTCTTGCTTGCCCATGGCTCTAAGGAAGTATCACTGGGACCTAAGAACTACTTAAATTAATGAATCAATTAAT
Organism: Myodes glareolus; assembly: GCF_982192425.1. Classification (NCBI taxonomy): domain Eukaryota; kingdom Metazoa; phylum Chordata; class Mammalia; order Rodentia; family Cricetidae; genus Myodes; species Myodes glareolus. The sequence goes on along the minus strand of NC_142042.1, from coordinate 38,505,273 downwards.
TGACAACTCTGGGCCTATATTTCTGGTTTATCAATAGGTACTATAGGTAGTTATTTTGTCCCCCATGCCAGGGAGTTCCCCCTTGTCTCTGCCTTTCAACCTATTCTGGGCATGGGGCATGGGACAACATGTTCCTTTCCACAACTATTTCAAGCTAACATTGGGGCATTGTTTTCAGGGCTCAAGCAGGTTGAATGGCTAGCCAAAGTTAGGGAGGAAATCCAGGCAATGAGGCACTCATCAGACTCCATTGAAGAGACGGGGAACATTCATATCAGCTGGACTGGTCCACATCAACTTTTAGGAAGTGCAGGGCTCACCACCATTCAGAGCAGGGTGTAGTCAGCAACTGATGCTTAGATGCATCTGCTAGCCAAGTGGATGCCTATTGAGATAAGTTTAAACTAGAAAGAGAAATTAAAATTGATGTACTTAAAGAAAATTCTATATTGTAGAAAAAGGGCAGATAATAAGTACCTGCAAACAGAAGGAATAGACTCATACCTTTGAGTCCTAGAAAAACTACAGACTTTGATTAGAAGCATGTATATTTTTCTGCTGTCCAGAGAACCAGGTATGGTTTGGACGGAGATGTCTTTGGCCTGATAAGAAACACCTTTTAGTTCATATTTAACTGGCAACTAGTTAAATCTAAAATCTTGACCTTGTGACCCAAACAGTAAGTAGTCATTGCTCTATCAGCTTATTAGAACTATACAATAGAGGGGGGAAGAAATCAGAAACATTTTCTATATCTTAACCTGTATTTACATCTTAAGTTATTTCTTTTAGACCCTCAAAGCTTATTAACTTGTATATCCTCATACCTAAAACATCTTTTTTAAGAGACCTAGTAGCTTTAGAATGAGCTAACAAGCTGGCTATAGCTTTGTGGGAAGATCTGAATACCTTTTGTTGCTAAACTGACATTATAACTACCCTAGTCATCAATACGATTAGAGATCCCAGAAGGATAAATAAAGTATACTTGAGACAGACCAAGTAGCTTCTGAATCTATTAAAAATGACAGGGACCAGAGTCCATATCCAGTTAGTCATACCTAGGTCTCCATAGTATTGGAGGCAGAAGTATCCAACTTACAATCTTACATTCTTAGCCAAGCCCATAAGATGATTTTTTTTTCCTGTGGAAGAGGGACATGGAAAAGACTGACCTTATTTTGTCTAGGCAAAAGTGATGCAGTCAATTCTCCAATGTCTTGCTGTTTGTCCACAGTCTGGACCAGATCCTGGCAGCAGGTATTTCACTGTGGCCCCTCGCCCAGTGGTCAGGATCTTTGTAATCCAGGTTGAGACATCATGCATCCCATAATCTTCTTTGGAGACCTTGGGTTACTTCTTGGATCTTGGATTCTCTGTCTAATATAATATGTTTTTAATCGTTCTTTTAGATGCCATATTCTGCAGATTTTTGAAGGATGAGGGCTTCCTAGGTATGTCTGATTAGACAAACTTTGTTTCTCATTACTTGTTTCAAGTTTAACTTTGAAAATATATACAGGGACCTAAATAAGGCTTATCCTAGTAATTAATTATATCAGTACTTTAAGGATGACTGACTAACTTGTACTTCCCAAGAGTCTGTAATAAGTTAGCAGCTTTCACAAGACTAGAACTCCACATTCTGTAATGATTTTGAATTGAAGCAAACAAAGAAGCTAAATTAGTGATTCTGAGGGTAAAAGCAGAACAAGTTTGTATCTAGATGTTAATACTGTCTCCTGAGAAGGCAAGGAAAGGTACCCAGGTGAAATGGAAACAGGAGGGAGTCTAAGAGCTAGCTAGTGTTGCCCTAGGGCAAACTGAGACTCAGGTCTACCTTCCTGCTGATCTGTAGAACTCATCTTGACAGGTTAGTACCAAGCTGCCCTGCACCCTACATTTTTCTTCTTTCACAAGTACCAATGACAGGACTCAATCATAAGTCCTGTCTGTCCAGGGGCTCAAGGGTGATATTGGGACCTCAATACCATCAGTCAAACAGTATTGACTGGTTCTCGAACAAAAGTCATCAATCTGTTGATAAGAAGAAGCAAGATCCTTAGGGGCCTGTTAGAGCTGAAAGCAAGTTTGTTAACCAAGGAGACAGTTGAACAAGTTTTCATATCATCCAGCTTCCGTGTTAGTGTTCTGTTCTCTATCATTAACAAGGCCATTGAATCTCTAATTACCCCCAAGTGATTGACATAGAAACAACACTCTTTCCCCAGAAGAGGAGGTCCAAACCTCTTAGTATCATTACAAAAATTTATGACTCAGTTTATCCAAATAGCTTAAACCCAACAAAGTTAACAAAGACAAGGTTAAACATACATTTTTAAGCCAGAATAGACCTTGAACAAAAAAGGACATTTTTTAAAACCATTCGTTAATTATTTTTAATGTTTTGACCTTTTAATATAGTTTTCCATGTTATAGTGATCCCCCATTACAAAATTTCCCATTGTTATTTTACAACGGCAGTTTTGCCTATATTGTGACTCTCAGTTCAAACATCTGACATGCAGGTGGTCCTAGACTACCCCTGTGCAACCTCCAAAAGATTGAGATTCATAGACTTGGATGTTGTTCCAAGTCCTCTATCAAACTGCTTAGGTCATTGTCTTCTGCATTACAAGAAATGAACTTTCAGTTTTTGGTTAGCTTTTGATGCTTATGGCTCTGACCCTACTTTTTAGCCTTGCAATTTATGTTCAAATATTAACAATATAAAACATTTTTAAAAAATATATATATGAATGTCACAATCTTGTGTTTGTTCTTCTTCTGATTCTACTTTGAATTAACTCTTTTAAAGAATGTATTGTGCTTATCATTCTCCAACCTTGCACCCCCTAAAAAACATATAAATGGTCTCAAATATGTATATTTATTTATTTATTTCAGAGCCAACAAAAATTAATCAAAATGCCAAGTTTTCCCATATAAATATGTTTTCCACATTGCCTTTCAGCACCTCACATTTTGCCTAAATACATCAAATTTCGTGTGTTTCTCATAATTTTCTACAAAGAATTCTACAAGTATAAACAATACTACCTAGAAATTTCAGTTTTGATTATATCTAACAGAACTGATGTATATGTAATTTTAAATATATCTTTGATGTGTTTTCATATATGTTATGTATAATTAGATCATATTGGCCTTTGCAGTTCATTGTGCTAACGCCTGTGTTTATCTTAAAATACAAACAAATGACATTTCTGTTCTTTCCACCTGAGTTGCATTGTTCTTTAGCAGAACATTTCATTATACATGTGAACTATGTCATTTTGTTGACATTTCATCAATATCTAACATCTGCTTAAAATTTAGATAATGATTTCATTCTGTGAATATACCGTGAGAAGTAACATTGTGGGATCAAGTGGTAGTCTGCCTTGAATTTTTCAGGGAAACTCCATGCTGTTTTCCTGAATGGTTATGCCCATCTACATTCCCACTGAGTAGAGGGGTGTCCTTTTTCTTCTACCCTTCTTAACACATTCTGTCTTGTCTTACCAATTGTAGCAATCCTAACAGGTATGAGGTGATTACTCTTTCTGGTCTTGATTGCCATTTTCCTAATTGGTGATAGTCTGTTGGCTGTTTATGTCTCCCTCACAAGTTACTATTCAATTCCTTCATCTTTGTTGTAAGAGATATATACCTTCACTCACATCCCTTGTTTTATTGATTGAACTTAATTGGCTACAGGAAAAAAAAAGAAAAGAAAAAGAAAAGAACCTAAGCGTATATTGATGGACACAAAAAGTGTGTGTGTGTGTGTGTGTGTGTGTGTTTAAATATCATTCAGCCATATAAAAGAAAAGATCCTGTCAACCCTGAACATGCTAATATATCCTGAAGAACATGATAATGCCAGAAACAGAAAGATAGATCTTAGCTATAAGTAAAATCTGAAACAGTTGAATCAAAATCAGAGATTAAAATACCAGTTTCTGGATTCTGGGAATTGAGGAGAATAGACCCAAGGATATGTTAGGGAAAGAAAGACCACACTCTTTCAGTTATGAGATTAATAAAATCTTGGCATCTAATATGAAGAATAACAGCTATGGTCAGTAATACCACACTGTATAGTTAAAATTAACTAAGGAAATAGATCTTAAACCTTGCTATTAAATACATACATACATACATGCATACATACGCACCCACACACACAAACAGACACATCAATGGTTGCTATGGAAAATTAAGAATGTTAGTAATTGTGGACAATGCATACATATATAGAATTATTATGTTATATCATTTTAAAAAGCTTCAACCTTTGCTTACCAATTATCTCTCAACAGTGCTGAAAAAAATCAATTAATCGAAAGAACAGTAAATGGATTAGGTAACATTTTATTTCTTCTCTTTTTAAGACTATGTGGATTAACACAATTTAGGAAATGGTTTAACTCTTACCATCAAATTAACAAATTCTTCCATTAAAATAGATCTTTTACAAATTATATAGTTGACACAAATACAGTATTAGTTGAAAATGTATTTTCAGGAACACTATTATCTGATTGCTCATCTCACTATCTTGCTATCAATTAGTGTTCCATCCTACAAATATGTACATCTCTTTTTTGTTGCAAAAAAAAATAAAAATTACAAACAACAAAAACAAAACAGAAAGAGGTAACTCTTGTATTCAGAAAACAAGAAGGAAGCTTTGCTAGGAAAGTACTTTCAAATTTAGAATCGAGTGCTTGGTTGGTTTGCAGTGCATGTCCTTAATCCCAGGATATATGAGCCTATTTCTTGTTGATTAGATCTTAGCTCACAGCTACTGCCCCAGTGCCATGGGTGCTTGTCTGCCACCATGGTCCCCACCATGATGATCATGGACTCACACTCTGAAACGGTAAAAAAGCCCCCAACTAAATGCTTTCTTTTATAAGTTGCCTTGATCATGGTATTTTGTCATAACCATAGATAAGTAACTAAGTGATATGGGATTCCCCTCTGTATGCTATGACTATCATAAGGAACTGCTTTGGGCCTATAGCAGAACAGAGCAAGGTAGGGAAACCTAAGCTGAATGCTGGGAGACAATGGGCAGAGTTGGGGAGATGCCATAATAGCTCCACCAGAGATAGATGCCAGAACTTTATCCAGTAAGCCACAGCCCCATGGTGATACAGAGATTACTAGAAATGGGTTAAATTAAGATATAAAAGTTAGCCAATAAGAAGCTAAAGCTAATTGTCCAAGTAGTGATTTAATTAATACAATTTCTGTGTGATTATTTCGGGGCTAAGTGGCTGGGAACCAACATGCACCCTCCTGCAGCAACTAAGACACAGGGGTTTTATGACACTATGTGTCCAAATATTTTTAAAATAACAGAATGATCTTTAGACTCTATTGGAGCTTATTGGTTTATTTTTCAATCAATCAAAAGTGTTTTTGTATTTTTGTTGGGGGGTGGCAAATGGATGAAAGAAGGCAAGTTTCAGAAAGAGAATGCTAGAATATACTTTAGTAAGATCTACTAGTTACCCTTGGATGCTTTAGTTAGGAGGGGCTTTCTACAGACAATTATCTCATTAAATACAATAAGCCTTTAGATAGTTCAATTCAGTGGTTTTCTGTAGATTCTAATTTTTATGCCATTTTAACATGATTCAGTGTAGTAGGGTGCTGCTTATTTGTTTCCCAGCTACCCAGACTCCAGAAATAACCACTCAGAAACTGTATTAGTTAAATCACTGCTTGGTCTATTAGCTCTAGCTTCTTATTGATTAGCTCTTACATCTTAATTTAACCCATCTCCATTAATCTGTATATTACCATGAGGCTGTGGCATACTAGATAAAGTTCTGGCATCTGTCTCTGGCGGGGCTTCATGACTTCTCACTTGACTCTGCTTCCCTTCTTCCAGCATTCAGTTTAGTTTTCCCTGCCTAGCTCTAGTCTACTCTATCAAAGGCTCAAGGCAGCTTCTTTATTAACCAATGGTATTCACAGCATACAGAGGAGAATCCCACATCACCTCCCCTTTTCTGTTTAAATAAAAAGGAAGGTTTTAGTTTAACATAATAAAATTGCATAAGACTATTATCAAGAAAGAATTACACTTACAATATTTATATCTATTTTATCTTTTATCAAAACTAAGGAAAACTATATTATTACTATCTATTCTTCAACTATATCAAAGACTCCAGAAAGAAATAATATTACCTAAGTATACAAGAAGTACATTGTAAGCAACATCCAAAACTCTAGAATTGACAGAGACATCTTACTGCTTGGACAGTTACCCAAATTCTTCTGAACTTTTGGAGCATCCATCTTCAGTCTACAGGCCATAGTATCCAGCAGACTTTTCTGTGAAGCAGGAAATTTCAAAGATAGTTCCGCCTATATTGGCAGGTTTTTTTTTTCTGTGTCCTGCAGAATGTCTGGCAGTCTCTTTCATGAAGCATGAAGCCATTTCTTTGTGGGTCCTGCATGTCCAGTTCATACAGCACAGCATCAAGCAGTTCAGGCAAGAGCAGTTTCTTGCCCAAATGGCTAACCAACACCATAAGGAACCTCTTTGGTGCCCATCTTCTTCTTGAAGTTCCTGGGTGCTGCCAGAAACAGATGTGTCTCATTGTCATTAAAGGTCCTAACTTCTTAAAACACTTTAAATGCCTTATTCTATAGTCTTTGAAAGATTTGAAGAATGTCTATCCAGCTGAAAAACATCTCTGTACATCTAGAAAAATCTAACTAACATGACTACAATCTTGATGATTGTAGATGACTCTCTATTTACCTATATTTCTTAATTATACATTACATTTTTAATGAGCTGTATGAACACAATACCTTAATCAAGAGCTGAAATATATATATTTGTAACATATATATGTTACATATATATATATATATATATATATATAGTAACAAAATTGACCTTAAATTTATATCAATAAACCAATATCCAAACCCATACAAATCTCTATAGCATATTTCCCTTTAAATGTAAAGAAACATTTACAAACAATATTTGAGAATGTGGGCATTGTTCTCTCCAAACTTCTTTCTGTTGTTTCTTGGGCACAATAATTTTTTGAGGGTTGTTCAAGGTAACCTTTCAGCAAGTCTTGGTAAAACCACATTAGTCTGGAAGGATTCCATAGGTTCTCATCTTATATGGAAACAAAACCAGAACCTATTTTCCAAAGCAACATATCCTTAGATATCCTTAGACCCAGAATTTAAAGTCAAGATAGCTTTAAAATATATATGTTTGTTATCTAGCTCCTTCACAGTTAAAAAATTGAAAGAAAACACTATAATGTAAAAATGTACATAATCTAGACTCTCTGTGTATATTCCATCTTTTCATGGGTTATTTGTTTTAAATCTATTATTTTCAAATATTTATTTTATTACCTTTATTCCTTTAATCTATGACTGTCTGTACTCTGTCTCTTTAAAGACTTTATATTTTATTCTAAACCATTTGCTTTTTATAACTGTCTATATTTTTTTCACTTCCAAACCTACATACAAATTTTAAAAAATACATTGTGTCTCATTTAGAGGTCTTTTATGTCTGAATTTGTCCTATTGTGTATCTGTAATCCTGTTCTGTCCTAGAGAGCTTTTTTTTTAATTGATCTTGCACATTGGTCTCTATCCTGTACTGTAGATTGGGACTTGTGTGTCTCTTTATTTATTTGCATTCTTTTTCTGGAACCATTATCTTCATATGTATAATTGTTGTTTTACATCCCTATAAAATATCTAGAAAATAGAAACCTTCTTTTTTGCAGATTTATGGGGAATGTCATTGGTGTCATTGGATATCTGACATCTAATGCTCTGTTCCAACATTGACATGTATGTGTGTGTGTGTGTGTCTGTGTGTGTCTGTGTGTGTCTGTGTGTGTGTATCCCAGGATTGAACTTACTATGGCAGTCATAGTTTCAAATTTAAATTATTTCCCTCACCAGAGAAAGCACATTTTCAGGACTTTTTCAAAAACCATATGCTTTTTTTTTCACATATCCCTTGTTACTACTTGAATAGCTTCAATAATTAGCAGTTGGTAGCCTCCCCACAGAGTTTTCCATGGATCTTAGCACAGATACCCAGTATTATTCAGAATTAGGCGCAACCTTCCTAACACTCAACATCAATTCACCAAATATAAATTGTGCATCAACATTGGGCTGTGTAAATCATAATTGATGGCATACACAATGGTAAACATGAGAGACGAGGAAATCATCATAGATATGTGTAGGTTATCAAAACACTAATTTGCATATCCCTTGATATACGTCTTTTGTTCCTCTTAAATGCTTACAGCATCACTTTTTAAGATTGCTTCTGATTTGCTCAATTTAATACCAAGAAGGAGATAACATAGGTTTTTACTTGTTTAGGAGACAAAGCTACTCTCAAAAATTAATTAGTCTGTCACTCTAGGTAATCTGACTTTTTTTTTTTAAAAAAAAAGAAACTAATATGTCAACATGTCCCTTGAAATAAAATGACTCTAAAACTACATGGAAGAAGCAAGAAGCAAGTTTGGTATAATCACCATCAACCTGCATCTCTAGGTCAGGTCTCTCAATCCACTGATGTACTTTCCAATTACTTCAAATAACACCAGTGCATTTAACAAATAGGATTTTCTTTTGCCTATATTCAAGTCCATCTATTATCTGTTACTTGTGAAAATGACTTAGGAAAGGGCTAAAAATTCTTATATAATATTAGAAACTCATTTCCATGAGAAAAATCAGTAATTTGACTGATATTTATTAGCCCATCTGCTCCATCTTCTCTAAGAAAGCATTAGATATTCTTTCTACCATGGCTAAGGTATCTGTGATTTTTCCACATTTCTCTATATATTAGATTTGCAGCCATTTTAGAAAAGAAATAGAATTACTTTGAAATTATTCCCATTAAAAATTGAACCAAAACATTGTAACCCAATTACAAGCTCATAATACGGTGCTATGGTTAGTATCTATAGCCTACATTGTGGGTCTTTAGTATAATTTAATTTTATGAAAGAAGCAAAAATGTATCAATATGCTAATATATTAACTTCAACATTCTCCTTTCTGTAGTCTGGATCAAGAAGTGGCTGAGGAATGAGTACTATTTTATTTTTGCTACCAGAAAAATCAGAATAATATTACATTTTAAAAATTTCTACTAGTACCAAAAAAGTTTCCAAGAAGTAGTAGTATTTTTTTTATCTGTCTCTTCTCTTTTCAATTTTATCCTACCTCTGGGTTATTTTAGCAGATACATCTTATTTCTGTAAGCCTACAGTATATAAATTACTCATTCCTTAGCCTTTGGTAATCAGAAGCAAGAGGTTTTTATTACATTTAGATTTATCAGATAAAAGGCTTCTGGAGATCTATAGTATTTGTGTAACCCTTGAAAGAGTTACCGAGCAGGTGACCTGAGGCAGCAGATGGTGAAAGACTGACAGATATGCGATGCAAAGAAAGCTTTGGTATAGAGTTTATTTAGTGGGTATTGTCAAGTATATAAGGGTATTTATAAGGATAATAATAAGGGGGTTATGGAGGTGCAGGGAAACAGAGAAAGAGAAAAGGAAGAGGGGAGAGACAGAGGTTGCTTCTTCAGAAGGACAGATAGCGAGAGAAAGAGAAGGAGAGGAGGCACTAGATCAGCTTGCCTAGGGAAGGGGGAGATTGGTGGTGGGCAGAACTTGTCCCCTAAACAGACAAGGTACCCAGGTGACAGACCAGATCAGAAGAATTATAATTATAAGAACCCTCACCTAACTTTGGAAATAATTGTATATACTGCTGTTAATGTTACAAGTAGCATATCTAATGACCTAACGCTGTTTATGTATTAAAAGGTCGAGCCTTTATACCATCTTAAGGGGCAATTTCTAATGATCAGCATTACTGATAACTATATAAATAGACACAACTACCATAAGCTCAGCTGTAATTTTGGAGTTATCTGCCTTGAAATTCTTGAATGAATCAGCATTTTTTTAAAAAAAAATTTTGAAGATTTTTTTCCCCTGACATTTATTTTTGGAAACCATTGATGCATGGGTCAACTTTTTCTCAATGGCATTTTAAAATAATTCTTTTAAGTGTGTCTTTTGACTGTATATATGTTTATATACCACATGTGTAACTGTTGCCCACAGAGGACCAAACAAGATCTCCTAGAACTGGAGTTACAGAAGGTTTTGAACCACCAATCATGTTGGTGCTGGGAATCAAACCTAGATCATCGGGAAGAGCAACAAGTGTTCTTAATCTCGAAGTCATCTCTTCAGCCCCAACTTTTTATTATCAAATAATTCAAGGTTGGGTTCCAGTAATATTAGAAACATAACTTCATTTGATTAATTAATTTATTTTTCACTCATGTAGGTTAGTAGGAAATTAAAAATGATATTTTAACTCTTTCTCTATAGTTCCAACCCCTTAGCTTTTCTTTTAATTTTTTTTTTATATTTGGGACAAGAATTAAACAAATTATTCTATGGGCCAGTTCCAGCCCTTTGCAGGTTTTCCTGAAGATTATGAGGTAATAATGACTTATAGTTTTCTAAATTATCATAATCCACTTGGACCATTTACATAGAGAGTAACAAGAAAAAGTCAATGGATACATACATAAATATAAAATTTGAATGTTATTGTACATGCAGAGGTTTTTATTTGAGCACAGACATGCTTATTCCTCACTTGGTGATTCTGTCTGTGGCTGTTTCCATGACTAGTGGTGGAGGTGAATAAATACAACAGGGATCACGTTGCCAGAAAAGCCTAAGATGCATATCTGACTTCGGAACATTAGGTCTCTGTTGACTTCTGCTCTTGCCCTCTGTGGAGGAGATCCTTAGCTTCATTTCCTGATCTATAACTCTACCCTTTGAACTCTGGATCTTTTGTGAGTACAGAGGTAGGGAAAAGCACTAAGATGTGACCAAAAAGAATAAAAATATGTCTCTATGGTCTCTTTTTTAATTGTCTTCTGTTATGAATATTTCAGTGGAGATACATGTTAGTAGTTATATTTTAGGAATTGACAGTGTCATCAAAAGTGTGGAGGCCAGTGGCCCATTGAATTAGCTCATAAACGTAAGTCTGTTCTAAAATATTACTTACTACCCTCCTGCAGTCTTAGCTTTCCATGGGCGGAGACATCCTTATTAACTGAGTTCCAGACCAGCCTGGTATATACAGAAAGGCCCATCTTAAATATATTAGGGTCTTGGAGGATTTCATAGGTATTATATAAAATATTTCAAAGGCCAATGTATATGTGTGATGGTGGATTATCTTTTGTGCAGGAATATTTAGTACTGATATCTCAGAGCCTTTGATATGCCCATATGTGTTTTGGGTCATCAGGAGGATGTATCCTTTTATTTTTCCTAACATTACTTTGGTTGTATGATTTCACAATCTATTACCAAACAATCCAGTGGATACCTGTGGGATGTGTTCCCCTAATGCAAAGAAAAGCTCAGGTGATTACTATAAATCACTATACAGGTATAAGTTATCATTTAGGGGGTTTTATCAGTGTTGGCATTCAGATGTCCGACCAGTGACTTCATCCATTCCTAATTAATTAATTTTGTAAAGAATCTTAAAACTAGGTTGTGGTTCAGCCTGAATATTAGCCACTGTGATTTTCCTTTAAAACGTGATAATTTCCAAATCGGCTTTAGGGATGTAGATAAAGGGTCCCAAATCAACATTTTACAAACTCATGGGAAAACTTTCATGATAGTATGTATAGTAACAACTGATTTATTTTTAAACCAACTTATATACAAATATTTATTCTTTGGGGACTTTCAAGGTTTTACATTTGCTCCTATTTTTCATTTTTATTTCAAGTATACCTTTCCAGAAATTGTAGCTATCATGACAAAATTAACTTATATAACTTGAATGGAGAAATTCTACATTTTGTACTGTCTTTTTTAAAAAGTAATATTTTAAGCAGGTTGTATTTGGAAATATGTGTGTGTGTATGTGTGTGTGTATAATGTCAAAAATACAGTAATTTTTTAAATAAAAGAAATAAAATACTTTGATAAAATAAAGAAAACATAATTTTGAGAAAGAGCGAGAAGGATATATGGAAGGGTTTAAGGGGAGGAAAGAGAAAGGGAGATAATGATATTAAAATTTGAATATCAAAATGAATAACCAAGAAATTATTTACTGGTGTATGAATGTGGAAGACAACTAGTAAGAGCCTATTCTATCTTTTCACCATGTGGATCTGGGAATCTTATTTAGATCATCAGGCTTGGCCGCAATTTTTATGAAATGTTCATTTACACTGTGAAGATGTGTCTTTGTCAAGGCACCTTCTGATTTGCTTGATGAAGAGCTAAATAAGGATGCCTTTGACCCCATACAACAGGAAGCATCCTAGGGAACATGACACCCACACTCCAAATGGGTGGAATGGGTGGTTTTAGGTCATTCAGCAGATTATGCATGTTTGTCATTGTTAGTTGGTTTGTTTACAAGTTGTTCCTGGTCCTGATAAGGGAGGAAATGAAGCAAGGAAGGCTAGATCCAGATATTTCTTTCTGAAAAAAGGGGAGGAATATAGGAATAATAAAAAGGGTAGATTGTTGAATCTATATTAAACTAAAAAGAAACTGTTAATTTCAAATAGTTTAAATTGGCATAGATTTTTGTTTATTGATACAAGTGTAAAGTTACTTTTATTATAAAGTAGGTTTCTATTCATTTAAAACTCTTTTATATATTGATACAAATTTGAGTTTATTTTTGTTATACTGTATATATGTTTCTACTCTTGTTTGAGGTATTATACCTATGCAACTCATAAAAAAAAATGTGAAGTTTAGTCCTTGAAAGCTATTTAGGATAATTAAAAAGACAGGTTAATAGTTGCTCATCTATAACCATCAAGGTTATACTCATGTTTTATATGTTTTCAAGTTTAAACAGAAATTATTTTAAGTCAATAGATGGCCTTACAACACTTCAAAAAGCTACAGAACATGGCATTTAAAATGTTTTAATAGCCTAAGGCTTTTTTTTACGAGAGTTAGATATGTTTGCTTCTGGAAGCATCAATTACTTCAAAAAGAATGATAAACATCAAAGAACCTCCATAAGAAGTTTGCTTTGATCATATCAAAGTTAGACACTGGACAAGAAGCTGGCTTTGCCTCAACTGCTGATAATATGCTGTCCAAACTGGACGAGTATGATATAAAAGAAAGTGACTGCTGAACTTTGCCAAAACAAGGGGGAAAAGTTCTTCAAAATTCTTGTTTCACAAAAAAGTTTTTTCAGATACTCTAGGTCTATAGGCTAAAGATGGTTGCACCAACATTGCAGAGGAAACTTGGGTAACTGTCCAAGCAGCCAGATGTCTCTGTCGTTTTTATAGTTTTAAAAGAATTTTTGCTCTACCCTTCCTGTTTACTCAAGTAACTCTCTTTCCTTCTCAGATCACTGATAGAGTTAAAGATGAGATATTTATAGTTACAATTTTCCTTGTTACCAAATTCAGAACCTAGGCAAAAATGAGGACCCTAAGAGACACATACATAGATCCAATATACATGGGAAGTAGAAAAAGATAAGATTTCCTGAGTAAATTGGGAGCATGGGGACCTTGGGAGAGGGTTGAAGGGGAGAAGAGAGGCAGGGAGTGGAGGAGAGAAAATGTTGAGCTCAATAAAAAGAAAGAAACTCACAAAAGAGGTATAAAGTATATAAGGTGAGAAACATAAAAGCTTAAATTGTTTATCCAAGAAAAATGTTTTGAAGTCTAAAAAGGTAGTTTCAAGATGGAATTAAAAGTTATGATAGAAAATAGTTTAGGCATAAAACTTTAAATTTATCAAAATAAGAAAGATAATAGAATATTTTCTCTGAGTATACAAAATACAAGATTGAACTGGACATTGTGAATGATGACGTAGTACTGTGATTGGTTTAATAAAGAGCTGGATGACCAATAAGTAGTCAAGAGGTATAGGTGAGACATCCATAAAAAGAGAGAAGTAGGAGATAATTGAGGCACATGGGAGACACCAGATATGTGATATGGAGGGAGTTGGACATACAGAATGAAAGAAAGGTAAAAAGCTGCATAGAAAAGGTAGATAAATAGAAATGGGTTGATTAAGCTATAAGAGCTACTTATGAACAAGCGTAAGCTGTAAGCTGAGCTTTCCTAATTAATATTAAGTCTCTGCATCATTGTTTAGGAGCTGGCTGGTAGGACAGGGAAAGATTTGTTACACACAATCACTCTTATTCCTGAGGCGTCTGGATGCCCTCCATGCTATATTTTTAAAAATGAGTAGATAAGAAAATAAATATCTTAGAATACTGAGTTTGAAACAACTACAAAATACATTTGCTTTCTGGTGTCCACCCCATAAAGAAAAGTTGTTGTAGCATTTGATTTGTTTTTCTCAAAATAATATCCAAACCATGATCATAACTGAAAGTCCTACTACAAGGTATATAGTCTGAAAGTCTAGAATTTTTTAGGGTTCTTTGCTTTCTTAGCTATTAATTTTCATTTTGAGTCTATTGGAATTTATAAGGCTTTCCTATGAAGGCATATTCACCATGCTTCAGGTATAACAAGATTATTTCACATGAATCTAAAATGATTGAGAAACTTTAGAGGATCGTGGCAGTAAGTGTTTCAGATGTCCTTGAGTTTACCTGTTTGCATTCCCCCAAAAGAGGCCACTACAGAACAGCTTAGACTTGAGAATAGCTCTGAAAGTGGTTATTGTTCCAAGGTTAATTTTAACCTTGTGATAAAGATTGCCTTTTGTATTCAGTTGAATGTGATCCAGTAATTGTTTATCAAGGCTAAGTGCTGTAGGACATAATACATTTTTAAAATAGTGTTTTATAATTATAATGCAAGCATCTTTATAGCCTACTGTATGAGAAAATGCTATTGGGTAAGGGGGCTATTAGGTTTAGGAGAAAACAGACTTTAAACTTTATTATTTTAATTATTAAATCTCATGGCTGGTCAACTTACATTATGAAAACTTGAAGATATGCTCAGATGAATGATTTTTCATGAAAACAAAACTTTTATTCCCTTCCATTCCCTATCTTCCTGTTTTAATCAGGAAAATACTGGTGAGAATAATTCCTCAAGAAAGCTAGACATCAGGAGTGTGTTGCATGAAATATTTTAAAATCAGTGTGGGATTATCTATGAATCATCTGCTCATGTCAAAGTTTTCAAGCAGTAACATTTCAAGTCTGATATATTTCTACAATGCACTCTGTAGCATTGTATAGATTAATGGCCACTCTCTGGCATTGTATAGATTAATGGCAATTTTTTTACAATCTTAATTAGTAATGGCTGAAAGGATGTTGGAGTCATGTCAGAGAGCCTCATTATTGTCTTAATGATTAGAGTCCCTGGCCTTTCTAAAACACTTGAATTCATGTATTGATAGAGGTGTTGATATGTAGGTAAATTGCTTGAACGTCTATGTGACTCAAGAATATTTCCACTTTGCAATTCATATTCTCTCCCTTCTCAGTTTTTGATGAATTTGTTTTACTTATATTAAAAAGCCAAAGACTAGAGCATGCCTAAAGATGAGTGTCTGTAATGTGGGTATATAGTTTTAGATGTAAGAAGGGAGGTAAAGTTGGACATGGTGCTGCATGCCTTTAGTCTTAGTACTCAGGAGGTAGAGACAAACATATCTCTTGGAACTTTGAGGCTAGCCTGGTCTTCAGAGTGATTCCAGGCTAACCAGGGATACATAATAAGAATCTGCCTCAAGGCTGGGTGCTGCTGGCACACACCTTTAATCCCAGAACTTGGGAGTCAGAGCCAGTCAGATCTCTGAGTTTGAGTCCAGCCTGGTCTTAAAAAGTGATTTCCAGGAATGCCAGAACTAAATAGTGAAACCCTGTCTTGAAAAAACAAAAAAGAAAAATAATCTGTCTAAAAACAATAAAACAAGCAAACAAACGAATAAAAAAATAGAGCTTCACTGGTTAATTTGAGAAAGTAGTTGATCCATAATTATACTTCAGGAATAAGACATATTAGGAGAAAAGGCACTGAGACCATGATTAGGGGAATATCTGAAAGGAAGAGTGTGATTATATTAAAGACAGAATAGCAGGAAAGAAAGGAAGGAGAGGCTTTCCTCTAAAACCCAAAGAAAACCTTATTAAGAGGGATAGTTTAAGAATCAAAGACATAACTATCCTGAAAAGACAATGCACAGTGGACTGGAGAAGAGAGTCATCAGCAAATCTACTGAGAAACAAATTGTCTTTATAAGATTTGGGAGCAGTTGCATAAGCATGACCATTTTTGTTACTTCTGATTTTGCATACCCTTTTGTGTGACTCATAGTTTGTATTTTAAGTGTGATTTACTTTAATCTTACCCATTTGTGAACTTTAATTGTAAATGTCAACTTGTCACACTCTAGAATCACTTGAGAAGGGAATTTTAATTTAGGAATGATCTGCATCAGGTTTTTGTGTGAGCCTGGCTGGGGAAGAAGCGTTTTGATTATTACTTGATGTGGGAACATCCAGTATAGTTTGGGTGGAACCATTCCCCGGGCAGTATAAGAGTGTGAAGATATTAGTTTAGCGTAAGAAAGTGCACAGCATGAATACATCATTCATCTCTATTTGTTTTTGACTATGGGTGTGACGTGAGTTACTTTTTGAGTTCATTCCTTGAATTTATGGGCAGCAACCTGAATTTACAAGCCCTAAACTCCTCTTCCATTAAGTAGTTGTTTGTTTGTTTGTTTGTTTGTTTGTTTGTTTGTTTTTGGTCAGAGTATTTTATCACAGGAACATGAATGAAACTAGAACACATTTAACAAATTAATGTTGACTCTATCATCTTATTTGCTGAATTCTAAACCATCACTATTTTGTTTTGTTTTGGCCCCTATTCTTGGATTATAATTATCTAAACTATGCAATTCTCAGCTAACCTTTCTCATTCATACAAAATGTTTTACCTTGAAGTTCCACTGGAGGTTGGCTACTAATATGGCTTTACTTTGTGGGCCTTTTTTTAAACTTTGGACTCTTCTTCAACATTTTCTGCTATTCAAAATCACAGCTTTCCTTCAGAGGTAGTAAAAGGTGATTGAAATACAGATTCAGATTCACCTGGTGCCATGTTTCAGTACAGTAAATGTTATGAAGTTTTTGTAGGTGCAGAAGGAAATAAAGTCATAACTCAGATCATTTTTAAAAATATAATCATCATAACATCAAGTAAGTTAGATACAGCAATGAAGTTTCTGCTATAAACCCAGAATGCTGTTTGTTGGAAGACATTCTCAGTTTTTGGACTGATAGAAGCTAATGGCCTGTTAGTACTCTCTGAATCACAAGTATGTTAGGTTGCACACAGAAGTGGGCAGTGATTGGCTATGAAGGTAATTAAACAGAGTCCAAAATAATTTTGGCTCTGAACCTGCATCATTCCTACTATCCACAGTCCTGTCAATTATAATTAGTTGATCAGCCTTGTAGTGAAGAAGGATGCTTAAACAAAATCCCACACTAAATCAGAATTGAGTATAATAGAGGGTGTAGCTTTTTATCGAGTCTTCAGCTCATATTTCTTTCCTTTGGGTGCTTTATTTGCCACCAGGTATATAGATACTGATTTTTTTTCAAAGATATATCTCCCTGTTTATCAGTACCTGAAATCTGAGGACTGGTATCCTTTACCAACTATTTGAAATATGTAACAAGTTCTGCTCACATATTGATTCCTCTATTTTTCCCTATATCCTCTAGTAAAATCCAGCTAGAACTTCCCATTTCCTTCTTTACCTGGAATGTCTTCAAAGTCCTTAATCATGTTTTTACCCCTTTTACTAGAGGTGCTCTTGGGCAACATTCCCAAATAAAATCAACTTAACTAATATCTTTTGTCTCATTAGACTGTGCCTGTTCCCATTTTCCCATGGCTTATCCTAAACGATTAAGATTCTTTTCCCCTCAGATACTGTTTTGTTGTTGTTGTCTAGAAATTCTGCTTGGTTGTGTTACAAATCTTCAATTACAGTTACAAGTCTTCAATTCCAATTCTGAAGCATCTGATTCTTTGGTAGTATGTTTATTTCTCTTGTATTTTTTGAGCTATCAAACATTTATCATGTAATCTGACCAACTAACTCTACATATTTTTTGATAGACTAGATTTTGTAACCTTCTCTTTCCTGATGGCTGTCATGCAGTTGTCTTTTTACCTGTGTCTTCAGGATTTTCTTCTGGTGTGAGCTCACAGTCCTTTGAATTTTATTTATGGACATTTTCAGAAAGCTGGAGTAAAATACTTTATGAATAAAGGACTGGGTTGCTTCTGTTACTTCTCTAGTGAGGAAAACAAAGACGTTTGCTTCTTAATTAGAGCTCTAAAGGTTCAGAGTAGCAAAAATGCAATGTGGCTTATTTTACAGCTTTGCAAATCGTGCATTATAGCCCTGAAAGACAGGCATACTGACTGACTGGAGTCTTTAGCCCCAGCTCGTAAACGTTCATTTTACTGAATTAGCAGGAGGGTACAATCTAGATTACCTAAGTTCTGTCTTTTCTTGTCTCCTTTCTTTTGTTCTTTTTTCTCAATGAAAACTGTGGGTGGGTTCATCTCTACATTTTACATTATGATTATTTTTAATAAATGTTTGTTATACACACAGACTATCAGGCAAGGTTGATTGCTAGTCGTTTTTATTCTACATTCTAGTTGTGGGAGCATGCTGTAGTTTGAGAGAGATGTACAACTTCGCTAGCATACATTAGCAGGGTGTTATGGTGGGTTTGATTCATTCATAGCCAGACCTATATAGATTCCAGCCATCCTTGAAAATGAACCATATAGATTTTAGTTCTTACATCTACATGCACCGTGACTGGGGACTCGGGTTTGGGAACACAAATAGGTTTGGATTCTTATGATAACTTGTTGGCTGCTAAAGATACCCAGCCTGCTATTGGCCTTTTTCTAGGAGACAAGTTGACAGTATCATTTTTGTTGCTCCTGTTTTAGAAGATTTTGAATGCACTTACTACCACACAGGAATTCAGTCTGGAGACCACCGAGGATAGATAAAATACCTAAGGTGATGTGGAACTCCATAGCTGCCTTGTGTTCTAGGAGCTCCACTTCGGGGTTTTGTTGGTTTCTTTTCTGATACCTCAGAAACGACTATATTTTAGCATTTATATTGTGTGCGTGAAAAGAAAAACATTTTTATTTCAACTATTTTATGGAAATTTTCTCACTGTCTTTTTAACCATATATCAGGAATGGTTACATCCTATCTGACCCTTTAACATTGTCCCTTGACTAATAGCCATTTCATTTGCAGTGACTTCTAGAGTAGAATCAGGAGGCTTATACAAATTTCATAAAAAAGATATCAAAATGTATTTATGATTTTCAATGAAAATTCTGTTCTAATACTTGAAGGTAATTAATAAGCACTGACTCATGCTTATACCTCTGCAGCTGTTCTTCTGGGCCATAAAAGATTTCTTCAAAGTACACCACGTGATCATCTTTAAAGCAGTCCAACAGAAATTTCTAACTTAATTATAGTTTGGCAGAGTGTATCCAAAACCTCTTATCTGAACAGTGAACCCAATAATTTAATCAGCCTGTCTGTTGATTAATCACGTTCTAATCCATCTGATATCAGCCCCAGAAAAAAAATTTCTTCATCTGTTTCATGTGAAACTTATCTCTGCGAATGCACAGCTGCTGTGAGCCATGGGTATTAATAACTTGCACAAAAGACAAAACTCAGTGGAGTCTCCAAACCTGCAGAAAAAGTTCGAAGTTATTAAAACAGTCGTTGGGTACTCTCTACAGCCTTACCATCTCACGTCATCTCCTGTCCTCATTGCTGACTGCTTAGCTGTCACCCCCACGTTAGTCAAAGTAACGCACACCTAACTCTCACTGCGGCTTCTGAAGCTGACAACTTGATTAATTAATAAATATTTATCGGACTCTGAATAGCAACCGTGGCTATGTTACTTCTCTTATTACCATAGCACAGCATCACTATAATGTATAAATGGTCACCCAGATCAAAAGATGAGGTCAAAGATGAGGTCAGAGCGAAAGACAAGCAATTTTAGAGCATATCAATGAATGAAAAAACAGATATATGTATATAGTTGATGAAAGAGGAGAGATGAAAGGCTGAATGAGACCATGACACTTTGCCTTTCTAGACTGTAAGATGCCCAGTCTCTCTGGTGATGAAGAATACATTTGGCTGGTTAAACATAAAGATAATGCGGTTCAAATGTAGATATCTAGTACACATTCAGTATCATCAATTTTTGCTCATTACTCTCCTGATGAAGCCCTGTCAGCCCTTACAGTTTTCATTTTCCTTCTGTTTTCATTTCCTGTTCCATCCATTATCTCTTCCATATGGACCCTGTCTGTTCATTTGGCCCAGCCCAAGCCGGAAACTGAGTCCACCCTTCTGGGTCAGCCTCTGCACAGGACACATGCACATCTCAAGGTCTCAGTTTATAAGTGATCTGACTATACTTCAAGGGTTCTTAGAATTTTGATTTTGCAACGTATTTGCCACCAAAAAATATGATATGGGGAATCACAGTAGACTCGAGATTGTGATTTACTTACATTTTACTAGGTAAATATTTTAAATTTGCTTCTATCATACCCATTTTCTGAGTTATTTATACCCTTATCTGTATGGCACTTTTTTGTTTTGAATTTAGAGAATCCTCACTGAGTAGTTTCCTCTGACATTATTTGCACATTCCTCAACTTCTCCATATTCATTTATCTGAGCATCTACATGAACCTTAATTAATTCTGCCCTGCAGGAAAGGGCCACCAAGCAGAAGTAGAATATCCAATTCATATTAACTCTTTCTGAGCATAAGGGTTAATGTTTGATATAAAAGGTCCCATGTTTAGGAAGAGGCTATACCTGTAACCTATAAACCCAGAGTCCATTCTGTGCCCACAATATACAAAGGGGCTGAGCGGGTGCCCATTCTATGTGCACCATGTACACAAAGACAGAGACCATATTCTGTATTCACCAAATACATAGGGACAAAGAGAGCCCATTATGTGTTCACGATATATGCATGGAGGCAGAGAGAGCCTATCCTGTGTCCACCATTTACATGGAGGCAGGGGCAGCTTCTGGGAGAAGGAAAGAGTTAGGGGAGGGAATAGAAATGGGGCACAAGGAGGAGAGAAACAGGGAGAGACAGGGAGAGGAGGGGATACTGAAAGCAATTAGAATTGAAGCAGTTAGATAAAAAAATTTCCTGAGATATGGTTATTTCTGTATGTTTTTAAATTAAATGTACTGTACTTCGGTTTTCAATAGTTAACATATTCAAATTGATTTCTTTTCTCACAAAAGTTCCAGTCATTGTTGCCTATGTCATGTATTAGTAATCACGGCTATTCTCATTCTCCCCGCATGTACACTTGAGAGCCAATCTTAGCTAGGATGCTCAGTGGCAGTGCAACCGAGGAAAACGACTAATTTCCGTCTTTCATCCTTGCACGCCTTACTTGATACATCCATGTATCACTTTAGAGTGATGATAAGCTCTGATATATGTAAAGATCTGTAAGATGCATCCCAGTGTTATTAATTATTTATTTCTAAAAATAAAAACAACACTGCTGCTTTGATAATTTACCTAACATTTGTGAGATAACATTGCTACTCTCTCTGTGTTTTCCACGTAGAAACATCTTCCTGTTGTACCCAGGAAGTCCCATTACTGTTTCAGATTTTGAAGACTATTTATGTAAGACACTCAGATGGAAAAGATGGTTTATTGAAAATGAATTCTTACATTACCTGTTTAGCCAGCCAAACCAATCAGAAATTTTTCTAATGCTTATGTTTGCAGTAATCAAACATTGGCATATTTCTCCTTAAAGTGAACAGTGGGAGACGAAAGACTTCCAAAGACAGAGTTGTACTTGAGACTGGGCCAATGTTAAATATTCGTTTTGCTCTCTTGAGGGTGATAGCGTGATAGACAGACTAGTGCAGTCTTATGTAACAATGCATTTGCTGTTAGACACATTTACAAAGTATTTTTCTTCTGTTATGGAAGAAATGTGCTGCGGAGCCTACATACCTAGAAAATGACACATTTTAGCAAGTGCCTTGCCCTGTAGTACTTTTCATCTTTGAAATGATGATTTATAAAGTCGAATAGTTTAACTATTTTCAAAGCAAAAACAAGTAAATACTCAGATAATAACCCATAGTAGAACCTTGGGATTTAAAGGCAAAGATAATGTAGGTAGTAGTGACTTATGCCTATAAACGCAGCACTTGGAAGGTAGGAGGAAGTGGGGCCACCTCCAGTCCAGCCTCTGCTACATAACGAATTCTTGGGTTGCCTAGTCTGCGTGTGTCCCTTTCTTGCACAAAGAAAAGGATCGCTTAGATTTAAGTTACCTATTTTCAGCTAGACTGACCTATCAGAATCTATGCATTATAACAGCATCCACTATACAGCCACATAGCTCAGGAAACAGATCCCTCTTTCTGCTCTTCTGTGGGTCAGGCAGGCGTCGTTCCTTCCTGAGAAAGTTCTCATTGCTCTGCTTTACCCCCATTTTGCTACTTTCCTCTGCGTACCCAGAGAGACAATCCCTCTTCTACATTTTCAGTATACTACACTTAGGGTTACAATTTTCCACGTCAGTGTGAATCACTGAGCACTACAGTGAGTGGTTCTTGTCCTTCTGTGAACTATCCTGTATTTGTTTATTGTAGACTGTCCTTTTCATTTAGCACCATTTATAAAATCTATCCATAGTGGCAGGCCCAGCTGTGATTTAGTCTGAACATTTGAGTTTTTAGTTTGTTCAATGTCATTGGACCCTAGTTCTCTGGCTAGTCTCTTCTAAATTTTCTTTTTATACTCTTGAGGCCATTGTGATTATCTTCATTCAGGAGTAGCCATGGAAACAGTATAATCCTTTTTTAGGTCGAGAGAAGTGAAGTGAATGAACGTCAACGGATATGATCAGGATGTTCAGCATCCAAAAACTTATGCTGAAAAAAACATGCTGAAAACCCACTATCATCACCTCAATGGCTAAGAAGATGCTACCACTCAGTTTTACAATGGTGGTTCCATTAGCACACAAAACCTGCATGTCTCTTATCGTTTCCTCCTCCATAAGCATCTGTTTTAGAAGATCTTAACATTGTTAATACACTAAAGATCAGGGCCATGACAATTTATCATCTTTGTATAGAGAATGGACTTGTATCTAGTCTAAGTGTTCCTGGCCATGTTTATTCTATTAGTTCCCCTAAGCAATACCAATATGCTTTAGCTATTAGAAGTTAAAGTAAATTATTTTCTTATGGAATGATACAAAACTTCTGGTTATCCCTGGTCAAAAGTTTTAGTAAGTTATTGCTCAGTCACTGCAACTCTCAATATACTCATACAACCAAGGAAAATTGGCTGGATTCCTATTTTCATTCATCTGTCACTTTTAAAATTCTAAAACGTCTCAATCTGCAGAGGAAATTTTCAGAAAATTAGTTGCAAGGGCAGCTCAATTTGAGAAAACTTTTTTTTAATACTGACCTAGTAATCACTGATTGTTATAATTTTGTCACTTTGGTTGAATTTTGCATTTTTTTAAAAAAATATCTATTAAGTTACTCACCCACAGATTCACAAATTCTACACATTAGCTATCTATAGTATTGTAAAGAATCGTTATCATTGTTTGTGTTAAGGAATGAAAATATTCCCAACAGGGTCTTACTGTTCTATTGTTGTGAAGAGACATCATGACTAAGGCAATTTATAAAATCAAGTATTTAATTGGAGGTTTGCTTATAGATTTAGAGGGTGAATCTATTACCAACATGGTGGGAAGCACGGCTGCTGGGAGGCGTAGAGAGAGGGAGCAAAGGAAGGTGAAAGGGAGAGGAAGCCTGTCCTGGGCTTTGGAAAACTCAGAGCCCACTCCAAATGGCACACCTTTCTAGCAAGACCGCGCATCTTATTCCTGCCTAAGTATTTCTACCTACTGGGGCCCAAATATTAAAATATATGGACCAATGGGGGTCTTTATCATTTAACTTGTGTTAGAGCCTAAAATTATAGCTCAGAGATTACTAAGAAACTTCTCTGTCTCTCTATCTCTCCCTCTTCCTCTCCATTCCGCCTTCTCTCCTTTTCCCTCTCCCTCCCTGTCTTTCTGTATCCCTCATTTCCCTTCTCTTTCTTTTTCGTGATAAATGAAACCATGGCATAGTTTGTTTTCTGAGGTTCATTGGCTCGGTTTCCATGTGATAATAAGATGAAACCTTAGGACATGAGGGCTTTACAGGAGGGCTAAGTTGTGTTTTTACTTTGAAAGAGTCTCAGAGCTTTGCTACTAAGATTCCCAGAAGACTGCAAGCCCGTGGCAGCTGATAGAGAAAAGCGATACTTGAAGCTATATATGCTAAACTGTAAAACATGGCTTATAGCTTCTTTTAATATTTGAATTATCTCTATGCAAAATTTATATCACCTCTTTGGAGGCAATCTTCACAGCAACTTTTCAATTGTGCAGGACTTCATCTATTCTTAGTGCATGGGAGAATTTAATCAGGCTCCAAAGAGGCTCCTTTCCAATCCTTCTATCTTGACTCACTTTGATGACCTGAATTGAATCTGTTCACCTCGTTGGCCACGGACTCTGCGCAGGAACAGGTTGTTATGTGGGTTGGATTTATCCAAGAGAAATCATTTAGAACAGTGGGTAAAGAAAGAAGGACCTCAGCAACGACAAAGTGGGAAATCTGAAAACTGGAACAGAGAGGAAAACCAGGGCCATGAAAGGAGACACTTCTCGAAATGTCCTTTCTGCCCCCGGCAGCACAATAGTGCCTACCTGTAGAAGCACACAGAGCCACCCCCAGGGAGGCTGCATGCACAGTGAAGCATTTGCCAGGATGGAAATTTGACCCGTCTGCTAGAGCTTCCTGGAGCGATTCTATTTGTCTTCTTAGTGTTTCTGATTGTGTAACAGGGGTTTTCAACAGCAAATCAAAGTGAGGTTGGTGAGATTGTGCACAAACACAATAGAAATGGAATGGCTTAATTAGTCAAAATTTAACTGGCACAATTCCTATAAGTTAAAATGTACATATTTAAGGAGGCTTTTGTAACATTTATACCATTTATTTTATAATATACTAATTCGGATGTAAAAGTGAATGTAAATTAACAGAAATTAACATGCGATGTGAAGAAAAGTCCTTTTATCCTCTGCAACTGTAGCATTTGGCACATTCAGGAATAAATAATCTTTTGTGGCAAGGGTATGCCTTATCAAACATATGCAGATCAGCACTAATTAATGCTAATTAAGGTTTCCTGTCTATCTAGTTGGAAAAACGTCCAAATGTTATGAAATCCAGTTAGTATGCCTATTACACTAATTGTTTTATATGGGGTGGTTCTTAATTAAAATATGTAAATTGACCTTAATTGCTATATACTAATGGGGGTTCATGTTATCTCACTAAAAGTGACAAGATGGTGAGGAGGGGTACTTAAAAGACTAATTCTGATAAATCCTTAACTAAATGACCTTTATTCAAAATTAATTTTAATTGGAAGTTGGCAATAGAAACATTTTTTCCTTCTTTGTTTCTTTTTAGTTTTAAGTAATGGATGAATGTTATTCTTCTTTGCTAATACTGATTTAGAAGCAGCCTGGGATTGGTAATTACACTTAACAAGCAAGTTAATTTTACTGTTTATATTTATCAGGAAGTTATTGATAACCTCATTTCAATCTTGGGAAGGGAAACTATCTTCAAATTGAATGTGAGTACAAATACTCACATATGTATATATATTCGATAGGAACGTAAATATATATGTATCTGTATGCATAGGGATACATATTTATACATATGTACAGGTAATTTGATCTAGTTAATTTTTTAGAATATGTGTTAAAGTTTAATGAGCTAGTAATAATAATATATTTTTCCTAGTTGATTTGCATTTAAATAACATTTTAGGAAAATTATACATTTTGTCTTTAAACATTAATTCTTACTGGAGTTGATGATTAGGTTACATAGACCTACATGGAATTCTAATGTTTTATTTATTTTTTTAAAACTGCAAACAAACTAAAATATGTACACCCCAAACCAGCATGAAATTATTTAATTAAAAGGTTTTTTTTTCTACTAGTGCAAGCCAGAACTGTAGGAAGTTATCAAAAGCTAGAAAATATTTTATCCTACCATTTCTTTTGGAAATAGCATATGCTCAGCCGTAATTTAAAGTATGTTAAAATCTCATCTGGAAAAATGTGAGAAGAGACTTAGTAAAATATTGTCACATGGAAATGAGTATATAATAAAGATCGCAGGTTTTCTTTGTGGGACAGAGACTCAATATGTTTTCTCGTTCATTAGGACATCGTGACAAACGTCTCGCCTAGAATCGTTCGGGGGACCACTTCTGGCCCCATGTACGGCCCTGGACAAAGCTCCTTCCTCAACATTGAGCTCATCAGTGAGAAAACAGCTGCATATTGGTGTCAAAGTATCACGGAACTAAAGGCTGACTTCCCGGACAATGTAAGTGTGATTTAACATCTAACACAAGAGAACGGGCATGAGTTGCTGAATGTTTATTTAAACATCCAATTCATAGGCTTATAAATATTAATGCATATAATATATTTTATTAAAGAATCTGCCAGTTGCTTGGCTGATGCATAGAAAGATAAAGAAAGAAAGCTGGGGAACTCATAAAATCCCTCCCGTGTGAGGTTTTGTTATAAATGGGCACTGTGTGTATGGAAGAAGCCTCGACATAAGCAGAAGAAAGAGGAATGAAATACCCATTTTACTGAGTTGGTTTTCATCATGTGTGGCTGGTATTTATGAAGGTGATGACCTTAGGGAGAAATTGCAGGCTATAAATCATTGTAAATATAAAGCTAAGACTGAAACAGAATATCTTATGTAGGTTATTTATATTTTTTCAGTGGGAGATAATTTACCAAATAATTTTAACAGCCTTATACTAAATGAACTCACTGTGTTTTGTAGAAAGCTTTATTCTTAAGGAAGCACACAGAATCCTTGCAGTAAAATTAGATTTACATGTAATAAGGAATATTTTCTCTTTAGTAGTCTAGTTGAGGTTATTCTAGTTATCATTCATTCATTCTCCCACTCCATGTCTCTACGCCTGCCCTTTTGTGTCTCTATTATTCTTTCAATGAGCTGTGGTGAATGGAGCCTGTAGTATCCAGCTGTGTGTGTGTGTGTGTGTGTGTGTGTGTGTGTGTGTTTATGTTATAGAAAATATTTTCCACAGGGACAAAAGGGAGCACATATCACATGCTCTCATGATATGTATTTTTAAATATTTAAATACTTTTGAATTTAACGGAATTCACAAATGGTTGCCTATAACCTGAAAAAATCAGTCTTCCAAAAGAAACGTGATGTTGCTCAGCAGACAAAAGGTGTTCTTTCAGGTAACTTGGTTGCTTCTGTGTTATCTCTTAACTTGAACCAAAATACAGGCATGGAGGACAGGTATAGTTCGTCTTCTTCAACACAATCCTTCAGATGTGAAGGGAGCTATGGGCACCCCTCAGAAATCTTAAGCATCTGCTCATTAGGAGTTCCTCAGGTTGGGAGTCGGATGTTGCAACTATTTCTCCTGTGATACAGTTAAGTCTTGGCAAAAAAGATACCAAGTGTTTGTTTTCTATAGGAGCCTTATCTTTTTAGGAAACTTTTCCTTAGATAGCTGAGAGCAAGAAACCCAACTGTTAAAACAAAAATATTAATAAGTACCCTAAGTAGGTCTCTAGTACTGACTACTCTGCTAGGTCCTGAACATTTCATTTCCATCATAGTGGTAGGTAGGTGCTTAAGAATTTGCTTATACTGTGCCAGACATTGTTATAAAAATTTTGTGTATTTTAAACTTGCTGGGTCCTTCAGCATCTTTCTAAAATAGATACTGTTACACACCCGAGTCCACAGTGGAGGAAACCGATGCACAAAAGAATAGGGGATCTTCCTCAGGATTGAATATGTAATCTATCCTGAAGTTGAAATTTGAATTTTGTTTTTAACCATCTACTCCTCTGTATATTAGCATCTTGAGTGTACCTGCCTGGGTTTGCTCTTAAAAAGTCAGTATTCCTTTCTAACGTAACATATAAAACAGTATGAAATAAATGTATTCCCCCAAACTGCTTCACTGTTGAATGAGACCGCTGTTTCTGGTTAAATAAATAAATAAATGAACAAACGAACAATCAAACAAAAAAAATAATTTTCTTTGAAAAAGCAATGCCCAGCAGTGACTTTCTTAAACTCACATGACACTGCTTTTTCTGAGGCAGGAATAAGTTGTGATAATAATGGCTACTGAGAAATGACAGTCAAGGATGGGAAAACTGGGTTGGAGCTCATGGCTTTTTGATCCCACAGGCAAGAAGAAAGAAGAGGCACATTTAAGCATTAGACTATCCTGACAACAATGCTCTTCTCTTATAACGCTTTTGTGTGTTTGAAAAAATAATGCATGACATTTTCCCCCAATTCTTTTTCCATTTAGATTATACTTATTAGTCTTTTCTCTGTATTCTTAGAACTCATTTTTACCGTTTTTACTCCCCATACCAAAGATAACACTTTAAACACAATTAAAGTGGCATTCTCATTTGAACCCATGGAAAGCGCACGTGTGCACCCAGATACTGCCATGCTGAGAGGAACATCTCCCCCACTGTTTCGGAATTATCCTGATGCCAAAGCCAATGAGCTGAGTGAAAGGAGGTGACCCTTCTTCTTCCAACTTTAATTATCACTCTCACTGGAGTATTCCCACACCATTCTCAAGTGTGTGGCTGCCACCTTTAATGACAGAGATTGGATAATTCAACCCACTGTGGCAGCTTCTAAGCAAGGGCAGAGTTTTCTGAAAATGAAATTGTGCGAGAAGATGCAGGCAGCTAATATCTGCAGCCAGGGTCTGTTTCTAGCGGGGAGACTACAGTTGCTTATGAATCAGAGGAGACAGCGACTGAGCACCACGAATTTAAAGGTAAGAAGCCTCTGGAAGGTTCTGTGAGGGATACTTGAACTCAAGCTGTAATAGAGCCCACCTTCAAGCTAGACCTGCTTGGCTCCCAATTTTTCCTTTATATTTATCTGTGAATTAAATTTGGCACACGGATCATTGTAGTGACAAGCTATTACTAACTGAGTTTTTGTTCGTAAGCTGAGATTTTGCAAAGCTTATTATGAAATATACTGCATAATTAGGGCTTACAGAAATCAGTTTAAAGTGAATCTTTTCACTGGCATTACAGAAGCCGAGAACAGGCATATTTTAGGCTTAAAAAGGAAAAAAAGATGGAAAAAAAAAGTACATGCCGCAATTTGACCAAATGTAGTTGCTTAGCAAAGAAGGATACTCTTGTATCATTCTGGACAACTAGAAGTGAGAGGAAGGCTGACATTCAAAGGTGACTATCTACTGGTAAAGACAAAGCAGACAAGGATGAGGACTTTGTGGAGACATTGACAGAGGAGGGACAGTGGCTTTGCAAATATTCTTTCTCTATATTACCACCTCATCTTCATTGGTGGGTGTTGCTATTTCTCAGCTAATGGCACTGCACACGATTAAGTTCACAATGACTCTAAAGAAGATGCTCTCCATCCTCATTCCAGAAGGTGTTACTGGACAGTAGCCTCTAAATGCAAGTTCTTATTCTTCCGTGTGTACCAGAGATTCCTTCCACCAAGAAAAAACTTAAGGCCCTCTGCTCTTCTGGATAATAAAGGCATAATTCAAAATTCTTAAGGTTATGAAAGATCATGACTATGCAGAAGTGAAACACATCTCCTTTTGAAAATCAGGGATAGAGGAGGCTGCCGAGAGTAGATCGGTGGGTGAAGCGCTTACTGTGCCAGCATGAGGACCTCAGTTCAGTTTCCCGCAGTGACATGGAAACCCAGGCATGGTGGCACACAAGTATAACCCATGTACTGGCACCAGTATTGTTCCAACAACTGGACGTCTGTTGTAGCTAATTTGGGTTCTAGGTTGAATAAGAGACCTCCTACCTCAAAAAGTAAGGTAGAAAGTCATAGAGGAAGACTCCTGACAGGCACCTCTGTGCTCCACACATCCTTGCACGAGTATGCATGCTCTCCAGATGTGTGTGCACACACATATACCACAAACATGTACAAAGGGAAAATACGATAAAAGAGAATGACATAATTTTTAACTCTTATATCTTTCAAAATTTTAAATAAGCATGGGTCATCCATTGAGCTTATTTTTCTCAATCCTTCTCCTGTCCTTCCAGCTCCTTCCTTCCTTCCTTCCTTCCTTCCTTCCTTCCTTCCTTCCTTCCTTCCTTCCTTCCTGTAAGTTCCCTTTGTTCCTCCAGATGCCTTCATTCTACTTTTGGGCTGCATATACTTGGAAACGGAAGGATTCTGGAGAACTGAGACTAAGAATTCAATTCCAATTGCGTTTTAGAATCACTTGGGGAACTGAAGGAAAGAGTGTGGTTCACTCCTGTCTGAGATCAACCATCATTTCAGAAATTACAGTGTGGGCATAAGGAGTGTGTGTACGTGTGTGTGTATATATGTCTGTTTGTGTGTGTACATGGAAGGCGGGGGCAGGCGTATCTCTCTGAGTTCGAGGCCATCCTGGTCTACAAGGGCTAGTTCCAGGACAGGCTCCAAAGCTACATGTCTAAACAGTTTGTACTTTTTATAAAGCTCATTGGATGACAGAATCAACATTATTTATGAATATGTGAAACTCCCTCATTAGAACTATTTACTAAGATAATTTTCTCTTCATTTGGAACTGAGCTTCATATACTGGTACATTTATGAAATGCAAATCAGAAGAGCAATTGAGATGATGCATTCCCCTCCTTGGCCAGTGCTAGTGTGTGAGGCAGAAGAACTAACAATCTTCCCGTTATACCTTGGGGGAAGTGTGCATCTTTGCTTTCTTCTGTTTTGTTTTTTGTTTGCTTGTCATTTTGTTTTATTGTCAACTTTGCATATTTTAGAGTCGACTGGGAAGAGGGGCAATTATTTGAGAAATTTTCTCTACCACACTTGTCTGTAGGCATGTGTGTGGAGCATTTTCTCAATTAACGATTTATGTGTGAGGGTTTAGCCCATGATGGGCAGTACCATCCTTGGGCAGGTAGTCCTTCTCGGTTGTATAATAATGGTAGCTGAATAACCCAGGAGTAGGGGATACAAGCCAGTAAGAAGCTTTCCTCCGTGGTCATGTTTCAGTTCTTGCCTCCAGGTTCCTGCTTGTGTTCCTGCCCAAACTAAATCAGGTGTCATTGTTTTCAGCCCTAAAACACTGGGAGATCTGGAGAAACAGCTCAGTGGTGGAGCCCAGTGACTGTTCTTCTAGAGGACCAAGGTTCAGTTTCCAGCACACACAGACTGGTTCACAATCATATGTAAATTTAGTCCCGGGGAATCTAACACCTAGATCCACTGGCAACTGCATAGAAAGGAGCTCATACATGTACTCAGGCATACACATAAATAATAATCAATGAATTAAAAATAACACAGGAAAATGACAATTAATGTCATTATAAGTTTTCCTTAACTACTCCCTCAAATATATACTCTCAAACCCAGACTTTGCAAAAGAGAAACAAAATATTTTTACTGGATGAAGAACCTAATCAGACAGTCGTTCCTGTGGCTTTAGTCCCTGCTCTAAACATTGGCTAGCCCAGTTCTTTTGCTCTGCAGTTTGTCTTCTCTTGTAAGAAATAATGTCAGCAACTCAGTTCAACTTAGGTTTATGTAGTTCCAGGCCTCGTATTAAATTCTCTATCCAGAAATGCTAATGCTGGCAGATTGGAGATGGAGTCAGACTGGAAATACTATTGGGACAAATAGAATGTTGCTTGCTTCTTCTGGGAGGGCAGTTATTCAGCAGGCTCAGTAGCGCTCTTTACAGAGTCCATGAAGGCTGACTCAGCCCAAGTAAGCCTTGTTTAAAAAAAAATGTAACTAACTTTCAATAGTGGGAGGGGAACTTTTGTAACTCAATCAACTTGTTTAGAAAAAGTGAAATTTAATAACAGATGAAACTACATACCTGTTGTCTGGTCATCAATGATTTAAAAGTTGTAGGATAGTCACAAGCAAATATTTAAGAGTTCCTCTCTAATTTATTCCACTTCAGCTCCCTCAGGAGTTTTCTGAGCTTGTCAAGTCTATTTCTACCCATTTCTACAAATTGTTTAAAAAGTAGTAAATTAAGAAACAGCTGCCGAAGGGCAGGCTGGTGGGTCCCTTGAAAATGGGTCCTTGTTCACACCACAGTGATTTCTCTATACTGTTTATAAATTCCTCAGGATTTGGGTAATTCTCAGCCTCCCTCTTTTACCCAACTTCTGGATGAATCTGACCTCAGATTACCTATTAGCACCATTTCACTGGATTTTTAAGCACTCTAGTTTATAAAATAGATATAAGTTATAATAGTAATAGGAATTTTGAAAGTGGAGGTAGAATAGTGTGTATCCTGTTATCCCAACAGAACTCAGTTCTGTCTGGCATCCCTATAGTTGATAAAGGCAGAGAGCTCACAGTCAGTATGGAAAACATGAGAACAGCCGTTAGCTCACTTGCCATTCAGCAACACTATCAACCTCAGTTGCTACCTGTATTACCTGAGGCGGTAATACTTATTCTCAGAGGTCATTATTAAAAACTCACTGAGGTCTTATGCATGACATTCGGACACCCTGAAATTATTCACTACCGTGTATTACAGTCCATAAAATATTTTTGGCATTAATTTTTATTCCACTTCAATCTAGTAATTTTCCTCAATAGACTGTACAAGAGGCATTTGATAAGGCAAAGGTAACAGCAGAGTTGCAGCACTTAAAATATATAGTGAAAACTATTTTCAAAATTTATATGAACTGGTTTACATAAAATATTATTCTTAAATAGATATCCATATGAAAGGAAATTAAAGACTGAGCCAGGCTGGTAACCTTAGCACTTGGGAAGCTGAAGAGGATTGCAAGTTTGAGCCCTCTGGGCTACATAGTGAGACTCTGTTGCTGTTACCTAGATATGGAAATAACCAGGCTAGCTTAAAGATAGACAAATATATTTTATGTATTATAAGGGGAAAACTCACACCACAGGAATGGAAGTTCCAGGCTCTGCTTGGCCACGGAGGAAACTAAACAGAGAGCATACCTGGGTGGTGCACAGGTTTTTATCTCCCACACCTAAACTAGGTTCCACCTCTTAACAATTATTGGTTAACAAGACTTTCCCCATCAAGACTCTTTGTGGACATCTTAAGAGGAGACTGGTTGTTGTGCTTCACAGGCTGTGACTTAGGAGTGTGATGGAAACCACTGGGGAGAACATAAGAGATGGTCCCAATTGAGCGTTGCAGAATTATTTGCCAAGGCTGAAATTATCAACTTAAAACAAAAACTTGAAAACATTTTGAGGAACATAGAACTTTCCAGTCCAACCAAGATAATATTCATAGTGACTTACAGCCAATAAAATTCACTTGCTATGTAAGAAATAAGAAAATGTTACTATAATCAAAGGAAAATCAATTGATATAAACCATCTCAGAAATGGCAAGACAGATAACGACCCTCACACACAGTCTCCCACTGTCCACCGTAGATCTGTGTAGAGTAGTAGGCAAAAAACAAACAAACAAACAAAAAAACCAAAAAAGAAAGAAATGGCAAGACAGAATTATTATTTAAACTATGTTCCAAATGGTCAAAGGCTAAGAAATAGAAGATAAATAAAATATTTAACCTTCCAGAGATAAAACTGCTGAGAATTGTATAGGAAATATGATGGAAGTCATAAAAAACCTCTAAGACATATCAAAAGAATAGCAAGCTTAAAGACATTGAAATATAAAACGAAAAAGGAAAGGTACAGGGGGAGAGTAATGTGGAAGTAGAGATAAAGAACTAACAGAAGACATAAAATGATCCACTCGTTACAAAAAAAGACAGATAGTAGTAAACGAGAACACAGATAAATCACGCATGGTAACTCATGCCTATTATCTCAACACAGGACAGCTGGGTCAGGGGGTTGCTGTGAGTTTGAAGACAGCTTTGGATACACCATGAGTTCCAGTCAATCTGAGCAACAGTGTGAGACTCTATCGAAACAGTAAAATCAGGATAAAGTTGTTTAAGACATGTGCAGAAGAAAGGGGACTAGAGTGGAGTGTTGGGGGAAGAAGAGGAAAAATAAAGTTTGGAGGAAGATAATAGGGTTAGGCCTGATCATTCAGTGCCACATTAAAAATATAAACACCCTAAACTCCTTCATTAAGAAGCAGAGATGTAAGGACTAGACATAAGAGCAAGACACAACTACATTTATGTTATAATTTTAAGTACAAAATTCGAATATGATTTATATCAAAGGCATTGAAATTATACTTTGTGTCAGCTTTAATAAAATTATTTCATTAATAGCAGATAAAATAGATGGTAAAGCAAGCGTATTACCAGAACCAACCCAGCAAAAAGATCATGTTGTCATGGTAAAGGATCAATTTATCCTTAACAGGCCATAACAGCACTGTTTATAATGTCATAACAGAGCTGAAAGATACATGAAGCAAAAAACCAATATAGCTTTCAGGAACAATGGGAAAACCTGTAATTACATTTTGATGGCTATTACCTTGATATCAGTAATTAATAAAATGGAACTATTAGATTTGAAAAATACTATCATTCAACTTACCTAACTAACATTTTTGGAACATGACACTCAGTGTTAATAAAACACAGTTTATTTGTTTGGTTTTTAAATGTAGTCAGGGCATTTAGAAAGATAGGCCATATTCTAGTCCACCTAAGAAGTTACAATGTTTTTAGAATAATTCAAGTCAAACAAAATACATACTCTGATGATGAAATAATTCAATTTATTATTAAAACAAGAATATTTTTGAAAATGTTTAGACAGTTAAAGGGAAATAATGCCCTCTTAACTCTGACATCAAGAAAAATGAAATTAGAAAATATTTTGAAGTAAATAAAAATTAAAATATGCCTAAATTTGTCATATGCCATGCAGGAATTGCTCATGAGGAAAACTACACTACCAAATGCATAAGTGCATGAGTGATAAATGCAGTAAAGTATTGAATTAATGACCTCAAATTCTACGTTTCAAAACTAGGAAGGAAAATTAAGCTTATGTAATTAAAGGATAGATTGAATATCAATGGGTGTGAGGGAATCAGAAAAAAAAAATGAAGGCAAGCCTGGCATGAGCGACGAAAATGAATAAAAGTTTAGCAAGACTCATCAGAATTAATAATAATAATAAACAAAAGAGGTGTAGATTTCTAATATAGAGAATAAGATGGGGAACTCCACTACATACACTATAAAGAAATTTCACCTGTCTGAGTCTCCGTCTTTCTTTTTCCCTTTGCTATGGTAAAATACCATCAGAGAAGCTCTATGGAGAAAGGGTTTGTTTCAGCTCACAGCTCAAATCTACAGTCTATCATCATGGTCCTCAGGGCCAGGCACCAGGATCTTAAAATAACTGGTCCTGCTGCATCCACAATTCGGGACCAGAAACTGATGAATAAAGTGGCTCACATTTTCCTCTTTATTCAGTCCAGGAGCCCAGCTCTGAGGAAAGGGCTGCCTGCAGTAGGTAGGAGTGTACTTCACCAAATAATCAGTTTTAAAAGAGATTCTCTAAAATCATAAGAGTACTTTTGATGAGATATGTCTTAAGATTAATTTTTAACTTGGTCAAACTCAATCAGTCTTCTCAGTCGAGCTACTTGGCTGCTCTGGCTACTTCAGGAATTATTTCCCATCGTCAGCATCCTCACTCGGATGCTGCATCATAGGAACTCTGAGGAAGCTAAAACTGACCTCATCTGGTGTTAAGGAATATAACACATGTTGGTTGAGTTTCTAAGCTTTGGCTTTGTGAGAGATTAAAACGTTGGTCATTCATGTCATTCAGTAAGAGAAAAATCTTGAAAACAATCCATCAAAACCTTTAAAGTAGTCACTATGCAAGTATTAACTGCTTATAATCCAGGCTTTTAGCAAGTTCCCTATCTATTTGTAATCAGACCGCCTTTGGGTAAGAATAGTGTCTCTATGATTTGGAGGCTTGGCACTGAGCATGGCGAATAGTTAGAAAGAAACCCAGAGGACTGGGGAGACACAGTGAATTCAGACTCTTCCTTTATCTGAAGGAACTTATGAAAGGAGCCAGGTATACATGAGAACAAATGTAGATCAAGGTCAAAACTAAAAAGCTGAGAAGTGTGTTCGGTGAGTCCACTTGCTTTAATATCAATCTGATAATCTTTGTGTTTTAATTTCTAATTAAACTCAATTCTAATACTTTCTTCAAAGGAGCGGGATATCAGGGAAGAGAAAGGGTGATGTAAAACTTTTTGCAGTTACCTCTCTACTTCTCTGCTCTAGTCATGAATATTTACCTTTTCTTAATCTCTATAGCAATTTAATCTGTTAACTATTAAAAATTGGTTTAGAACATTCCCCTTTCTTTTATGGAGTTGAAATTGAGGCGGCAAACTCAAAGTTACCAGCCAGCCTACAATCCTGCAGTTACATACTGTGCTCTATCATAAACTCATTTTCCTCCTCCCTCCTGTCCTCCTCTTCTTCCCTTTCTCTTCCTTCTTTCCTTCCCTCCTCTCCTTCTTTTTTCCATTTTTTTCCTATGGATGAGGTTGTTGATACAGTTTCTCCTCCTTAGCTTTCTTTTTCACCAATAGGTGTTTCATTCTTTTACTTTGTACCAATGAGAAAAGTCTTCAATGATTTTTTTTTTCACATGAAACTAAATCTCTCCCGTTAGGTCATTTAAGACATTTACTTGAAATCCTTTTAGAATAACATTTTAAGCATTAATGAATTGCTACTTTAAAAGTCCCCCCCAAAAAAAAAAACCTTTTATTTTAATAATCCTTCAATTTAAACCTATTTTTGTATGGACAGGTAACTGATCCCACCTAAGTCAGATGCAAGTCTGTACCTATGATTTACAGGCATGATCCAGGTCACTATCAACCATTTAAATGGAGCCTGGTCTTGAGAGACATTTGCCTACTGGGTTAATGTCTGGGCAAACTGACAAATATCATATACAAGGAATTCTCTGATAGAACATTTAAACATGTATAACAAACCATCATCTTTTGACTCAAAATTCTATCTGTGGGCTGTGTTTTTATTTAAAGAAGAAAAATTACAACAACAAATCACATTAGCATGAGATACATTCTGGAAAGAATATATACAAAGTTCGTTATTGGGAAATCCTCTCAGTATGAGCAGGTAGGAAAGCATCCGTGAACCAAACCCACCAGGAAAGACAGCACTCTACGGTTCATTTTTATCACAACATCAGAATAGAGAAGGTTTAATAGAAAAAATAAATAATGAGCCTTTCCAGAAAGCAAGACTTGATTTAAAAAAGAAAGAAAGGAAGGAAAAAAGAAAGAAAAAGGAAAAGAAAACAGCTAGTGACAAAGGAATTTTATATACAAATCCAAGTACTGATAATGTATACCAGTTTCACAGAGCCTCTTATTAGCTTCCAGTTCAGTCTGTATTTCTTTCCATTCCTTTCTCAGTAACTTAGTGAGGTAGGCAAGACTGTCACCTCCAGCTCATACTAAGGATGTGATATCCAAAGGAAGACAAATACTTCTTAAGAAACTTCTCAAGTCGTAAGTGCTAAGATTTTGACAATTTATAAACTCTGATCCTATTGCCTCATCCTTGTTCTGTGCTGTGCTGTCTTGACAGGGTTTTTACACAGAAAAGTTTATGCATATGACCACTGCCAACTGGAAAACAATTTTTAGTTCTTTTAACCAAGTATCAGAGTATTTAGGATTACCAATATATGTTCTTTTTTTTTCTTTTCACCTGGACTCCTCCCCTTTTTGGAAGAAATGCTAATGAGCAGAGAAATGGGAGGTAATCAGCCAGAGGGAAGAGAAGACTCAAGGACCTAGATAACTCACAAACTGGAAAATGAGCTCTTCACTAATCAAGATCAGGTTGTAAATAGGATAGAAAGAATTTATCCCTGGTATTGGCCTGGATAGCATTTGTGCCCAATCCAAGAAAGTATTTACAAATTTCACAGTTGGCTATTTTTTGTCCCTTTGAGATTTTCTTCCTGAACTAATTTTCCATTATGTACATAGGCAAAGAAATAACTTATCATTAAAGTCATTTTTCAGGTAGATATTTCACTTTGCATGTTGCTAAAATGCCTAGGGCATTAATAAAGAATGAGTTAACTTTATTAATACAGTTTCTTTGGGGAGTTTCTGATCTATATACTGATCACCCAAAAGGAAATTTTCTGTAATATTTTATTCATGTAAAATTTAGGGGAGTAACTAGATTGACTAATTTTTCCATAATAAATAATTTAGCTTTGTGCTGCTTTTGCATGCTAATTTTTTCATAATGTACCCTTTAATACCCTCAATTTTAAAATGATCACTGACTGTTTTGTTTCTCATTTATTTAAATTGTAATTTTAAGTACGGTTCTGGGTTTACAAGGTGCGAGGAGATAGCTCGATATAGAAAATAAACACAATTACAGACCTCAAAAGCAATGCATATAACGTTTGTGGGTGAACTACTAAAAAATAATATAAAAACTAGCATGAGCAACAACACACACCAAGGATTATTAGTCACACAAACTATCACTTCAAACACTTTACATGTTATATATGTCCATGCAGATATTCAACTCCCAGCCCTGTGATTTAGAATTGTTCCCTAGTTTCTTGATTAAAATCCTCAAGGTCCTCCCAGTCAAATTCAGACTACTGAGCTAGATACCAAAGACTTAGGCTTTAACCTCGAAATGTAGGCAAGAGACTTTTGCACCCAGTTAGGATGTAAGGAGCAAGTAGAGTTTCCCCTACCACTTTACCAATGTGTATCAGGTAAAAGGAGATAATCAGTTTTTATAAACCCATTTGAGATGTGAAATGTAAGTAATTCTAGATGAACTACATCCCAGACAGTAGTAAGGAGAGCAGAGACACCACTTCTCTCTACAGAAGTATGGAGAAAAGGTTGCCGTCACAGTGCAACCAGTGACATTTTAAAATCTTAAAGCACCCATTTGAATTGGTTTATATTCCCTGTCATATATGCCACTATATTTATGTTTACCAATTCTTTCTTGTGGCTTAGTGTTGGTTGTCCACCAAACAAAGAAGTAGGATTAAGTGAGTTCTTCCTTAGGTAAGCAGGACATTCTCCACTTAAAACAGCCCTGAGAAAAATCCTTCTAAAATATTCCAGGTCTTAGTCAACTGTACACTGTTATGTGTTTTGGAAAGACAGAGGAAGAAAATCAAAGTATGTGACATCAAATCTTTGTCTGTGGTTGCCGTTTTGA
The DNA here is from genome assembly GCF_982192425.1 of Myodes glareolus. Classification (NCBI taxonomy): domain Eukaryota; kingdom Metazoa; phylum Chordata; class Mammalia; order Rodentia; family Cricetidae; genus Myodes; species Myodes glareolus. The sequence goes on along the minus strand of NC_142042.1, from coordinate 38,465,642 downwards.
AAGTAACATAGAACAGCATAAAGAGATACACTTTCTTCAGGGATGTAGCCCAAGTAAGTTGTTCATTCTCCTCTAAGTAACATCTCACTCATGCTCCTGAGGGCAATACTAACTAGACTTTTAGGCGCGCGCGCACACACACACACACACACACACACACACACACACAAGTTTAAAATAATAATAAGAGAAACTGACTGCACAAAGGGAGAAAATAAGCACTTTTTTTCTATAAAAAGACAGTAATCACAAGGAAGTGTCTCAACACAGTCTCAAAGGACATACAGAAATGAAAGATGACAATACTTTTCAGTAATGGGGCATAAGTGTACAAAGGCAATAGAGTCTCCTGGAGAGACTCAGAATCAATGCTAATCCCCCCCCAAACAATGCAGCCAAGACTGCTACAGTTTACAGTAAGTCAGAGAATCACAGGATCCATGCATACCTAAAGCATTTCAATTTAATTTTAATGAAAATGAAAGCTGAAATTATTTATCTTTCTTCAGAAATGTTTGAATACATAATAACTTTATATAACCTCAAAATAAAATATAAAGACATATATGATGGAAACAAGATTTTATTTCCTGTATAAATTGTTTCTGCCTTTTCATTTTATTCTGCAAATACATCATGAATATATACTAAGTGTCAGGTACCTATTTTATAAAAATATTAATAGAGAAAGAGTCTCTTCCTTTTATCCTTTCTCTATAGTATAAGAGTTGTGAGTGAAGGACCTTACACATTTTGTTGTTTTCATTTGACCTACATTCTTCACCTTATAGAAGTAACAGGGACCTAGTAGGGATTAAAACAAGTTTCTTTGGAGAATATAAATTTAACAGTTTTCATTCAGGTCAACTACACACCTAATTTATGTTGTATTTTCCAAGATTATGGGATAAAATTGCCTAAACATAGTTTGTAATTATTTCTCTTCCTTTTTATCTTTCTACTGCTCAGGTCCCAATTTTTCCAAATTCTGCAGTGGAAAGATGTACATATGAGCAATTTCACAAATACATAAAGGTATCTTGATGCAAAGTGGACCTCTGGTCAAAAGAATAGGACAGAAAGAAGGTTAATCGTATTTTATCAACGATTGAGTCATCCGTTCCTGTAGCTACATATGTACATCCCTCTGAGCTCTATTGGACAGGGTTATTTCAGTCTTCATAGGACAAAGCTTCATGTTCCTCAAAGTTCACATGTATTAATTTCTGTTCAATTTGATATGATTGGAAACATTTCTTGTATCTTTCTATTATTTTTGTGAATCTTTCAGATAGAGAGAGGATATGATGTGGGGTTCTACAAATGCTAAGGTTGGTAGGAAAATGAATCTCAAGTGGCACGAAGAAATACTCAGTTCAACACTCTTTGCAGTTGCTGATTCAAATTTCTAGAATCTGAAGAGATAGAGTAAAAGTCAGCATGCTATAAAGCACATGTAACATCTCCCCTAACATGTGTTGCAAGGAGGAGCTGCTTGTTCATCCTGGCTGCCTGGCTAGCTTAGCCCTGAAATAACCACACAGAAACTCTATTAATTAAATTACTGCTTGGCCCATAGCTCTAGTTTCTTATTGGCTAATTCTTACACCTTAATTTAACCCATTTCTATTAATCTGTATATTGGCATATGGCAGTGGCTTACCGAGTAAAATTCCCAACGTCTGTCTCTGGTGGATTCATGGCATATCTGACTCTGCCCTTCTTTCTCCCAGCATTCAATTCTGTCTTCCCTGCCTACCTAAGTTCTGCCCTATCAACAGGCCCACAAAGACAAAAGGACCTCCTACATCAAACATGGGTTGTGTTGACAGAGAAGCAAAGCTTCTTAAGATAAAGGTCTACAGAGGAAGAGTCTGGGATAAAGATCCTGAGGGATGTGGGTGAAACCTGACCCTACAGATAGAAAAGGTCACAAGTGATCAACAGCATTCACTTCCAGCCTTCAAAGTGGAAAACTGATGTTCATTTCCTCCATTGGAGAAGACAATCCTGAGTAAGCAGCATTACTGTTTTCTCAATTGCTTACCTGTGAGTACGTGGGCCCTATATAATAGGCCTGTTTTTAAACATGGCTGGTTAAATACTTCCAAAAGTTTATTCTTATTTAAAACCCATGTCTAGCTGGCTGTATTGGAAAAATGTGAGAAACTGATTACAATGTCTAGCAGTCCTCTGATGATGGCTCTCTTAGAATATACCAAATTGCAGATTCCATGAGTGCCTTTGTTTTATCACTCTTCTAACAGGGGTACAGTTCCTGTATTCTGACTTTACTTAAAATTTTACTACTGGCCATCACTGCATCAACCTCTTAATTTTTGGGAAAAATCAATGACAGCAGGAAAATCATAGTTATCATTGCCGATCATTCTCAGTAAACATTAGCAATTGTTAATCACTGAATGCTGGAGAATCTTTGAATCCTCAGTTATCAGTCATTGCACTGCCCCTAAAGTAAATGGAGGGCTAAAGAGTCAGCTCCTAAAACTGTGTGAGCCACTATTTAGCTTATTCAATTACTAACTACACCATGTCCCTTTTACTGAATGTGTGTGTGTGTGTGTGTGTGTCTTTGGTTATTTCTGAACTCCTCTTACTACTACACCCTGCATGCCAAGAGGACAATATTAACTTTCAGATACAAGTCCTTCAGAATTATTTATTGCTAATGTCCATTATTCAGGAATAGGGACTGGAGAGATGGCTCAACGATTAAGAGTCCTTGCTCATCTTCTGGAGAAACTGAGTTTGCATCTTGGCACCTATGTTGGGTAGACTGCATACAACTACAATTTCATGTCCAGGGGATCTGATGGTTTTTTTCTGACCTTGCCTAAGACTGATGCGCAAGCACGCGTGCGCACACACACACAAATACATAAATTTAAATAAATAAATAATAATTAGTCAATTAAAATTATTAATAACAGACCACTTAGGTGTTGGCTGCTATGCTAAATGATATATATTCTTTATTGATAATCTTTAACATGGCTTTAAGGGCATTACTTATGGCTCTCATTTATTTTGTTACCCTTACTCTATGAATAGGAAACAATCCTAAGCCTTAAAAAATAACTTCTTGAGAGCAAAAGTTCTAGAAAACGGCAAATCAGGCATCAAAGTATTACATTTCAGACTCTCCAGTATGCAGTGCAGTTAGCTGTACTGTCTACCTCTTTGTCTACTGACCCAAAGAAGAGAAAGCCTTTTATTGATCAGGGTAGCTTTCTATACCCTGTTATAATGTACTTTCATTAATTTAAACTTATTATTGTGTGTGTGTGCACGTGTGTGTATATGCACATGTGTGTATACACGTGTGTGTGTTTGTGTGTGTATGTACATATGTATATGCATGTGTGTGTGTGTGTGTGTGTGTGTGTGTGTGTACATGCCGTGTTGCTCACATGGATGGCAGAGGACAGCTATGTGGAGTCAGTTCTCTCTTACCATCTTACATGGGTTTCAGGAATTGAACTATGATCACCAGACTTGTGTACTAGGTATTGTATCCTCTGAGCCATCTTTCTGGATCTGTCTTAATATCTCTACTGTCTTATCTATCCAATATTTTATTCAAGAAACCTCCAAAAGCCATTTTCTAAATCTAAATTAATATGAAAATCTAGCCATAGCAATATTCACATTCTGAGAAGAAGCTTATCTTACTATTGCCCACATAAACAAACATAAAATATGAATCTATGAACATTGAAATGAATTTGAAACATACCCTTTTTTAAGGATGCTCATTACCATTCTCTGAGTCATGCCGTTTGTAAGAGGTGTCATTAAGTAATAGATTTTTTGGGTCCTATTTTGCATTTAGTTGTTTCATTGCTGGCTGAATGTTTTCTTTAGAAGGAGCTGTGTACTTGTTGCATCTAAGTAGTGAGGTCACACTGAAACTTCCACTGGAATAGAACTTTCTACATCACATATCTACGGTTTTAGTCTTACTTATGATATCATGCTGTAGTCTTACTAATGTCATGCAGTGCCTTATTTAATGTAACCTTTCAAACTAGTATTTATTGATCATAAAGTTTATAAATGTCATCTTCCTATTTGACCATCATTTCTTGTTTAGAATTTGAGATTTTATCTATATTTCTTTTTCCAATAAGTTTGATCAACTATAGATTTTTGAGTCTGTAATCTAAAGCTTACAGAACTGCAGGGCAAAATCATGGACCATAAGAAAAATCGACAGCTAAATTTCTAATTTTACCTGTAAGGAATTTGGACAAGGTTATCACTCATCCCAAATGCACTAAGAACTATTGTTCTTCAGACAATGGCTTGATTACATGAAATGTATTATCAAGGCGAAGTCAGTTGTAATGCATAATGTGGCTTACACAGTGTTGCTCTTGTTCATATTGAATAATGGAAGAAAAGTGCTTTAACTGAATGATAAGCACATAGCCAGGTTTTAGGTTCCTTGAACTGCATATGAGAGAAGCCAGTGGGATCACATGTTTAGGAAATATATGAGATCATTCCAGAGGTGAACACTTACTGTCTTCCATTTTCTACTTCATTTTAGTTGGACATAATAGTCTGATGTGAGCAACACAGAAAATTACTGAGAAGTTTTATATTCTGAGGTTCTCTGACTATTGACTGAGCTGGAAAAGGGGGCAGGATTAATATCTATTTCTGGGGAAAAAATTGAGACAGAGGTACATTTTTATGGAGAAACTTTTTTTTTTCTTTACTGCTTGCTTCATTGGGCAAGAAAGCTTTATCTTGTTCGGTGAGGTTAACTACGGGAATAGAGCATTGCTGAGAGCAGGGGAACACGAGGTAGAAACAAGACTGCAAAGAAAGCTCTGACGGTTTCCTGCCTCGACAGGTCACGTCACACTTGGGGCATGAAGACAAGGGTAAGAGTTTTAAATCAGCTGTGAAATTATTTTGGTACCTAGTGTAGAGTGGAGGATTGGGGTTATGTTTTCTCAGTCATTTCCTAGAATAGACAAACAGGAGCTTGTATTATTGCTTGTGTGTGATGAAGGGATGAATCTCTGGCTGCACAAAAATTTCAATCATTGGCCAAGCAAAAATAGGAGTACATTTGTGTTGGCCCTTGCGATAATGTCTAGGAAAAATATCAAGAAGGCTATTTATGTCTGATGTTCAGGACTCAATACAAATTGAGCCTTCCAATAGAAAAATTACCATTTGATATGTGTATCAACAAATATATCATTAACTTCCAAAACAAATGAAATAAACTATTTCTCGGTGCTGGAGGAATTCCTACCGCCATTAGCCTTTAAGTTACCTGCCCACTTGGGCGTGGCCTCTTATACTATATATGCCAACAAAAGGTGCTCATCTGCCTCTTTCCCTGCTGCTGGATTCAGTTGCTGTTCCCTGTTGGAGCAGAGGATTGTGATCTGTGAGTCTACCCTAAATAAATAACCCTCTGATTTACTCAGCTCTGAGCTAGTGTGGGATTTCTTTTAAGGATCCTTCTTCATCTCACTTGTTCTTATTGATGACAAGACCACAGCTATTATTAATAAGAATTTTTTAACACAATAAATTAAACCTCTGCACAGAAAATAAAATGGTTAAGTGTGCCTAGATCCGTGGTTGGGGGAAGGGTCTTGGTCCTGTCTCCAGTGATGTGACAGACTTTGTTGACTCCCCATGGGAGGCTTCACTCTCTCTGAAGAGTCCATGGGAAGTGGGGTGGGAGGATGTTGGGGGGAGAAGGAGGATGGGAGGCAAAGGGAACTGGGAATGGTATGTAAAATAAGATCTTTTTTTTTTTAAAAAAAAAGATAAAGGTTTCTGTTCTTTAACCTATGAGGTGATGTGCCTTCTTTGAAGAGATCTTATTTCCATATTTCTCTTTCTTAGCTGAAGAGTAAGGAAGTACTGCTTGATCACTATTGTTCAGACCACACTCTCCCTTCCCTTTTCTACTTCCCTTCATCATTCCCTCAGCAGTATCATGGCCTGGGGGATCAAGCACTCTAGAAGAGGTCTTATAAGACAGCCATGTAGCACTCAGAAAACCAGTACTTTAGAGACGTTCCACCACACAGCCTTTGATCTGAATGATAGTAAGAACTTAACAGGTGTCATTCAAAAAGTATTATGAACAGCTCTGAAGATTTTTAAAAATGATTTTTGACTTTGATTTGACTGAAATGATCCCCGTCTCATCATGAGTAGGCAAAACTAAGTGTAATTACTCCATACCTAAGATAGCGCCACATAAAATGATAAACAGATGTTACACAAGGTTGGTCTATTAAAGAAGTGCAAATGTGGGAATTAAGAGAAATGGCTGCCTCTCCTGTTGGGTGTCTGCTTCTTTTTTTGGAGATTTACCACCAAAGATACGAACATAAGCAAACAGAAAGATAAGTGATGATATCAATCTCTTCTTTTAAAATCTGTACCAGAGAAACTTTGGAGGGTAACCTGTCTGGAGAACAGGAGTAGAAAGGAGGGGATGCCCCCAGCTGCAGCCTGAAGTGATGATGGCCGTTACACTGCAGAGATTCTGCAATGTGTCAAAGGGTTGGTGATTCAATTGTCCGAGTGCATGATTTGGTGAGTCAGTTTAGACCAGAGCAAACTGGACCTGTCACTGAAATCACAATGGACAAAAATGGACCTATTCAGTCTGCCTCTCAATGGCCAAATTCTTCCCAGTTGTAAATGAGAGACTCCAGACAATGCCTTAACTCATTCGGGTCACCAGGGTACTATGTCAGCTCTGGTGCTCACAATTGCCCATGACCAATTTTGCCCTCTGCACAGCAGGGGCATGCAGTGTCATTTTGTGCTCTCTTCTTTGGGATAATATCAGGGCTGAAAGGGAATGAACAAAAGAAGTTGCCGCTTTCCTTCCACCCACTCTTCCTAGCCATAATCGGACCCCTCCCTTAACTACGCGAGTCTATGGACTTGACAGAAAAATGAACTGTGATTGTGTGTGGCTACTCACAGACCCGAACAAAGCCACGTATTCACTGTTCTTCTATTCTGTCTTCAAGTTGAAGGCAATGGGCCTACAGGAAGTGCCGAAGAGCTCCAGATTTACATAGCATTGCTAGGAAAACCAAGGCTTTGTGGTGTCTCTTACTAGGATCAAAGTGACTTCTGCCTTCTTCCTTGTCAGCCTTCATCCCATCCCATTCTCATCATTATCAAGATTCTGTTCACTTCTCCTTTCATTTACACACTAACCTCTGTTCATGCCAGTCACACCTTTAGTGCCTGTGCTGTTCCTCTTCTCTACCAGGCCATAAGCATGAAGCAGGCTAGTGTGAAACCGTCAATGACACTGCTAGCCCAATCCATTGACCTAGTGAGCATTTAGAAGGTGAGCAGTGAAGGACTACCACCCCATCTTGTGCTTGGAGTCTCTATTATAAATTCAGGATCTGGTGAAGTAGGAAAGACTCCCCAGCCCAATACAGATGAGAAGGAAGGTGTCTCAAACTCAGATCAGAAAAAAACAATAAGTTTATGAGAGTAACCTCTTCTTTAGCTTGTTGTGTTCATGGTCTTCATCCAGGTCAACCAACCACCATCTCTAGTCAACTGACAATGCATGTGCTGTGCACTGTTTGTAGACTCAAATCCCCTTGCCCTCTGAACTCATCTTCAGTTATGTCTATATGCCAATGGAAGGAAAGACATTTAAATTGTGAGTGTTTTCTTCCCTTTAGCTGTAAATGCCATATTCTGTTTCTTCAGATTCAAATATTGATTCCTATGATAATACTGATCAAGAGATAAAATAATAGCTATGAAACTACTTCATTTTTCCTTTTCTTAAAGTTTACTCAACATTTCTTATAATTGTTGGTGAGGATAATTCCATGTCTTTCTCCAGAGAAAGCAAAGTTTAGGAATGAGTAAGACTTGCAGGCTGTTAATTTCAAAACTACATTTTAATATGCAACTAGTATTCTTGGTCTACAGACCTATCTCAATGGTTAAGTAAACTTGCTGCTCCTGCAGAGGACCCAGATTCAGTTACCAGCATTCACAGGTGGCTAATAACCATTTACTACTCCAGATGCAAGAGATTTGATACCGTCTTCTGACCACCACAGCACCAGGCATACATGTGGAGCACATACATACATAAAGGCAAAATGCTCACATTCATAACTAAAAAAAATTAAATCAGAATTTCTATTGTCTGTCTCTACTCCTCTCCTCAGGGGCTGGACCAAAACAAGGGCTATTGTGCTTATTGTCAGGAAAATGTTTTGTCAGCTGCAAATTCTTCTCTTCATTCAGAAATCCTAAACTAGGTCTCTGGAGAACTATGCTACCGTAACCTCATTTTTGTCTAGGGAAACCTAGTATATTTTCTTACAAGTTGTCCTTCTCTAATGCTTGGGGTGAAATACTGGCTGGTTCAATATAAGACATAAGGATTCTGGAGCTGACAAATCAATGGGTAGTAATTTCTGAGGGTTTGGTTTTGCTTTGTATTTTTTTAATTTGGTTTTACTTTGATGGTTTGGGTGAGCTTTAAAAAGTACTTCCTGAGCCCTTAGCATTATTACCACATTTGTTTCATAGCCAAGTACTTGGAAGAAATTAGGGAAATTGAGGCATTCTTGTTAAGTATACATGCAAGTTAATAAGATGTCAACAGATGCCCCATAGGCTGTTAAAAATCAATGTCTTCCCTGGATAGCAAATACAGTGATTTTAAAAAGACAAGAAGCAAGAATGAACAATGTTGCCATGTTGCTCACAATATTTAAAAAAGGGGACTGAAGCAAGTAAGTAGGTCCAAAAAACTCTCAGGTAAGAAGTATACAACATGGCATAAAAATTGATAGTGCTGCTGGGAATTTACAGAGAATGCAGTTGTGGTGTCTCAAAGAAAAACTAGGATTTCACAGAGGAAGAGCTGGCCCAGCTGGAGAACAATGGAGCCTTTACAGAGACCGTTCACAAGTGGAAGAACAAGTGGCTTGGTGCTGACTGACTATAAAATACAGATGGAGGGGTGGCAGGCAGAATGGTTGGGATGATCTCCCTATACACATGGGCCCAGTTATGAAGAGCCGTTTATGGTTACCTCAGAGTTTTCAACTTTGGTCTGGGGAGATGGAGATCTCTTCTGCCTGGTGGCCTGTTTTACCAGCCAGTGGATCTTGAGATGAAAATGGCTCTTTGTTGTTCTTTACCATTTTATCATACAATCCTCCATCTTTACAAATATTCCTTTCATGAATCATTACTTACTCTAATAAGTTCAAAACTGAGGGCTCTACCGGTTTTCTTCCTGGAATCTGATGCATAAAAAAAAAAAATAGAGTTGGGAAAATGGGCGTTAACTGTGCTGGTAGCAGAATTATAAACTAGCATCCTCCTTCTACAAAGCACATGTAGATGTAGTAACATGGAATGTGGAGAGACCACCAGGCCTCAAGCCAAGACAAAAAATGGCAGGCAACTAAGGAATGTGGAGAGCAGAAAACAGTCTTCCCCAGGGTAGCATACACTGATTGGTGAACCACTACTAAATGCCTATCCTTACAACGTTCACACAACTGAAGTTATCTGAGCTGAGGTTACTTTTATTTACTCAGAAAGCACATACACACACACACATATGCATACACACACACACAAACAGATATTTAACAACAATTTTTAATTTTAAAAAAAAACATAAAATAGGAATGGTGAAGATTTCTTCAAGGATTTTTGTGCCAACCCAAAGTCATAACAAATCTTACATGTCTTACTTTGTCAGGTTTGCAATAGGACCGAATAATGAAAAAGGACAACTTGAACTGTATCAGTGCTAAGAGACCAGAGGAGGGGGTATAGTCTTGAGTGGACAGGACCTGCACTTGCTAGAGGTGGAGAAGACTCCAGTTGCATGAGCAGGGTATATGGTAGAAAGGGATGAATGTATTAGAGAACAATTCTCAGTCAGTCAAACATCAGTGCGTTTACCAGGTTCACTCACCTAAAGTTAAAGTTGGCCTGGAATTAAAAATGTGGGGCAAAAATGAAGAGTGTGGCTTTGAAAGTATGGATTTTCTTACAATCTATAGGATGTCCAGATGGTGGTCAGAAGATTTTAAAGCAGAGGAGAATAAATGATGTTATAGCCGAAAGTCTTTCTTGATTCTGAAACATCCTTATGTGAGGTGTGGGGGGCAGTAATAGCTCAGAATCAATTTTCAGAACCTTTTCCCCAAAACCCTGATCCATCTTCATGTTCTCTGCTGACTGTATCTGTTCTTCCATTGTCCAGTTCTTAGGGCAGATGCTCTTCCTTCTGGGTTTCTGCTAAGTCCTCTGTCCACTGATGCAACTTAATGTACAACAGAAATCTAAGACTCTTCACACATCATTTTTCACTAACCTTGAAACTGAATTTATTTCTTGCCATTTTTGGTTGTTTTTCTGCAGTATAGTTTTATACTGAAAATGTTGTCAATGTGTTTATGACATCTGTGTATGCTTATTCTGTTAATGTCTATAATTTTGACTTTTACCATATTTTCTCATGAGAATATGCATGATATTTTAATATAAGAAATGATTTTATAACTATCTGAATTGGAGCTAGAGGTGTCTTTAATGCAAAGCAGTGAAGGTACTAGCTATATTTTCCAGAAAAATTCCCAAAGGAGATAGTGGAAAGAAATGCATTGTATCTACTTCACATAACCCTATGTGGTCATCAGTACTCCATTCATCAAAACCTCAGAGGCCTACTTACATGTAAGTTATGCTGAAGGATAAAAACATCAAGAATTTTATTGAGCTATTTTCTAAAAATTCTATAGTTTTAGAAAATAAAGATGCTACAGATCACAATGTCAAGATGTTCTACATAGCTTGTCTGCAACAAAATAAGCCATCTTTTTTATTATGGCATGCCAGAAAGTACATTCATGGATAGAAGGCAGAATGTTTAATATGTCCATATCCATCTTGATTGACAGTTCTCACAGACATGAATTTCCCCAGAGAATCAGTGATACTAGTGTCAGTGAATGGCATCATTTACTTCAATGTTCCATTATTAAATTGATAACAAGATAATTCCTCTGCTTCTCAGAGACATGACAGGGTTTACAATTGTTAATACTCTTATTGCATGGGGTTTACTATTCTAGATAGTTTTTAATATGGTGTATATTTGTGTTTCAATATAAAAAATGAAGTGAAAAGATCATAGTAAAATAAAAATATAAACTAAACATACTGCATTATAGAATTATGAATTAAGAGATATTTAAAAGATATCCTGTATATTATGTTTAGTTTGGGTGTGTATGTGTGCACCCCTGTGCATGTCTTCAGTCTTTCAACTAATGTAGTCCTGTTTTTTTAGACCATATGTTGTGTATACCATTTGATGCCCCTGAAATTTATGTATTTGGTTTATTATTTTAATATAAGAAATGTGTGATAAATTTAGATAGTGACAGAGACAGAGGAACTAGGTTATATTTATAGTACATTTTATCCAAAAGGATTTTATTTTAAAAATTAGAAATAAAACTTCTATATGACCATGTTATGCCATGCAGAGAAATATACCCTAAGGGTTCTATAACTTACCACAAAGATAAGTACACACACACACACACACACACATACACACACACACACTTATTGCTGTTTTGTTCACAATAACAGGGAAATGGAGTTAGCCTAGTTGTACACCAACAGATGGATTGAAAATGAAAATGTGGAATGTAAAATTAGAACTTTATTCAGCTGTAAAGAAAAATGAAATCAAGAAATTTATAAGAGAATTGATAGAGCTGGGAAGAACTTTATGCAATCAGGTAACACGGACTCAGTGAGACAGAAATCACGTGACCTCTTCTCAAATTCTGATCCATTTCAATGACCAGTGTTTATACGCATGTACATAAGTGCGTATGTGCTGCAGGTGGGGACGGGAAAAACCAGGGAAGAAAGGGAACAAGACATAAAGGAAGAACTAAAGCACAAACATGTCATGAAAGTAGGCAGGAAATTACGTCAATAGAGATGTAAACACTCAGGTAAGGCATCAATCAGAGAGAGAGAGAGAGAGAGAGAAGTGGGAGGAAGGCAAGTCAGCAGGAATAAATTTTCCTTGAAAAAAATGACATAACGAAACCTAATACTGTGTACACTAACTAAAAATTTGGGAGGAGCCCAACCAAACAGACTAGGCTCCCACAAAGCCAGTACATACAGTAGGATCAAAACCCAGTGCCATTGTCCTTGGCTTCTCAGTCAGCCCTCATTGTCCACCACGTTCAGTCCTAGTCCAGCTGACCTTGGTGGGCTCCCATTAGATTAGCCCCACCATCTCAGTGGGTGGACTCACCCCTCGCAGTCCTGGGTCCTGACTTCCTTGCCCATGTTCTCCCTTTTTCTGCTCCTCTTTTGGGCCTTGGGAGTTTGGTTGCACACCTTCCTGGACCTGGATGGAGGGGGGAGGACCTTGGACTTCCCACAGGGCAGGGAACCCTGACTGCTCTTTGGACTGGAGAGGGAGGGGGAAGGGAGGGAGGGGGAGAGAAACGGGAGGTAGGAAGGAGGCAGAAATTTTTTAATAATAAAAAAAGTAAAAATTAAAAAAAATTTGGGAGGAGGTAAGATTGCTTAGTGGGTTAATTTTCTGTCACACAAGCCTGAAGTCCATTGTGTTCCCTGGACACACATAAGGAAAGGGGACTGATGCTCACAGTGGTTAGAAATTTGTCCCAGAAAATATAAAAAATTGTTCTTGGCCTACAGCTAATAAATAGGGAAGTCTATTCTTTTACATCACTAGGTCCTCCTCACAGGGACTATGGAAATAGATTCCTCAGAGAGTCAGCAAGCAGAAGAGATGGAATCAAACTTGGCTCCACCAGATCTGTCCTTATTTCCTTTTGAAAATTCAAATTCAGTAATTAATACTTGTACCTATATTATTGTAAATAGATGCTTAGAAAAATACAGTAAAACAAACAAGCAAGCACAGGTCAGAAACAAACATTTTAGACTTGAGATGAAACCTGACCCCAAACAGAGAGGAACTGAAGACTTGGAGCTAAGGGTGTCCCAAAGGAAGTGAGATATTCCCATCATCCCAGTTAATGAGGGAAACCATATCTTCACATTTGTTTGAAATGGGGTCTTATTTGCAAATAGCTTTATAGGTCAGGGATCCCTAAGGATTCCCAGATTTTTTTTTTTGTTCACAAAGAATAGTGTGGAGCCTCTCACCACAGGCAATGCTTGCTGCTGACGACCAGAGAAGCGCTCCAGAGAAGTGATATGTCAGCGACTTCAAAGTCCTCTAGGATCGACATCCCCTGGAAAGCTGCTGCTGTTTCCCTTGGAGCTAAGACAGAGCAGCATTTTCACAAAGTTAAAATTGAAAGCAGTTCACACATTTGCTGTGCAAGTGATCAGGGAAATCAGAGAGTGGAGCATTTTCTCAGTCATTGATTTCTGGAAGGCTCCAGCATCACAGCTGTCAGTGGGTACAGTTTCCCTCATCCTAAAATACAAGTCCTCATGCATTGTTGACTAGTTTTGTACGAATGGAAAGATGAATTCATATGAGTTTATTCATTGTAAGTAAACAGAGGGAGAATCTTCCTTCTAGGTGATATTGTTTATGTTACATAAACTGTTACATTAACTAGTATGTGAGCTGTGTGTGTGTGACTGTGATTTTGTGTGTGTGTGTGTGATATTCCATAGCATTATTGCTCCTGAGAGTAAGGTGTTGTGCAATAATAATCTTTATATTGTTTTGCAATAATAACCTTTTTATTGTTTTGTGTGTTCATATGTGTGTGCACGTTTATACACAGGTATGTGTGCATGCATGTGGAGGCCAGATGCTAATGCCAGGTGTCTTCCTTAACTGTTCACTTTCTTTTTTGAGGCAAGATATTTCAATGAATCGGAGACTCACTAACTGGGATATACTGTGTGTTCATTGTGCTCCATCTATCCTTTTAAATCTACTTCCCAGAGCTAGGTTTATAGGTTATTGTCACCAAGTCCAGCTGGGGCATGGGTGCTGGGTATCTGAACTAAGACCATCTTGATTGCATGGCAAGTGTTTTACTCAATTAAATCCATATCCTCAAGCCCAATCCTTTTTTATTATGTTTTCTCTTAGACACTGTTATACTTGTTATAGTGTTTAGAAGACAATTTTTCATATTTTCAGTCTACTAGTAAGCATAGACAGCCAATAGTTACAAAGATCAACAGCCCTAAAACATCAGGATTACTAATAGTTACAAAGAGCAGCAATCCTGAAACATCAGCATTGCTTGATTGCTCTTGATAGACTCATCATTTCCTTCATTATTTAGACAGCTTGAAAATTGTAGCTGAATAGTTGTCACAACTCAGTGGGAAATATAGCTAACTCATATACGTTACCACACATGGCAAAAGAACACACAAAAACATGCCCTACACAGGGATATAAAGAATATAAAGTTGTTTGTTTGGTTTTATACATTGATGATCTCTCAAGATCTCTCTGTTTTCCTGACTCTCTGTCTCTGTTGCTCGCTCTCTCTCTCTCTCTTTCTCTCTCTCTCTCTCTCTCTCTCTCTCTCTCTCTCTCTCTCTCCCTATCTCCTCTTTTTCCTTCTTTACAGATACTGAAATGACAACTACATATGAATATGCATATGCAGTAAAACAGCTGTTCTACTGGCTTTCTTGACTTTAATTTGTTAAAAGAAAGTATAGGTTAAAAGAAGTCAGAAGCCAAGTGCATAAGTTTGTGCATAATATTGCTTGATACACAATCAGGAGAACTTAAATTTGAACCACAACCACAAATAAAAAGCTAGCCCATAGCTGTAAGTGCCTGCAACCCTAGCTTAGGTGAAACATCAAACTTCCTATCCAGTCATGTGTCTTAAAAGTATAGGGTGGAGAGAGACAGAGGAAGACACCAAAGCTCTTCCGTGGCCTCCACCTAGAAGACACACATATCCTCTACACTATACACACATATGCATATCAAGTAAGAAAATATGATGAGAATTTGTTTTTAAGGATAATTTATTTCAATAAAATTTCTTTGCCGTACACTAAAAGTGACGTACTGACTCCATTGTTTGGGTAAATAAACCAAAGAATCTGACCCTTTAAACTGCACCAAATGCCAATCCAAAAAAAAGACATCCTTACTGTGTATTCTGGGACACTGGGTGAACCACAGATGGAGAACCCAAATATTGCCACTAGGACTTTGCAGTAGGATGTTTTGTGGTGACCACATCATCAGTAAAGGATGTTACATCTCCCATGAAAAGAAAATAAGACAGAGATAGGAAGAGTGTAGATGAGTAGTTCTGTATGAACAGGGAAATCATGATGAAAGATAGAGTATTTTCAGGGACTGATACTTGACATTGTCTTTTGTGGGTCATTTCAGATGCATATATGAAGTCGTCACCCAGCCAAAGCTGGGCAAATCTATCTACAAAATGTAGCCAGTGATTGGATTAGAATGAATATCTTTATAGGATTAATCTCATAATGTTCATGTCAGTTAGGTGTAAAATGCCATCTATGTATCTTCACAATGCCTACAGATTATTTGTTAATAATGGGCAGATGGTGTCTGGTTTCATGATGCTGGAGCCTAAACCCAGCACCTTGGGTATGCTGGCAAGTATTCTACCGTTGCGTTATATCCCCTATCCAGTAATGGTATTTGATACATCGACTCCTTAATGGAAATCACATGTGTACTCAATTAAAGTTTGTAATCAAGTCACACAGGAAATAAATTGTGATAAAAAAGGCACTCACTTAGACGTGACAAAATTTGAGGTTAAATTTACATATCAGCAGTTTTCTGTCCAACTTAAATTTTTTCTGAAATATTTTCTTTTGCATTTTTTTTCATTTCCTTTTGCAATATAATCTGAGAGGGTCTGTCTCAGAGTAGACTAGCTGGTAGAGATATAGCTCTCTGTACATAATCTACAACACATGTATATATTGTTTACATATCATTTGAAGTGACTATGTTATGTATTTAGAAGTTGCAGAAAATTGGTCTAGCTTAGAAGACCAGTATCTAAGGAGAAATGATACTTAAAGGTGACAAATATATTGAAAGCCCATTGGAGAGGAAATTCATTAGCCTGATTCAGAAGATCTATGTATGAAGGCTTCATTACAATAGTTTACAAAAATCTGTGGAGTTAAAGGTAACTAAAATGTTTGACAGTAACTACTTACTATATAATGAATTATCCTTAAGTAAACAGTGAAAGTCCTTGTCACTTTAAAAATGCACGAAGGGAGTATTCTGCGCTACACTGTCACGAACACTTCCCCACTAGGGAGAAAATGGATTGAGCGACACCTGGGTTCCACTCTATTTTTATCTGTCTTTTCCTATCTGTTTCTCGTTGAACAATTGTCTCAAGAAAGACCAGCATGGTGCCTGCAGGAGCTTCCACTCAGCCTTTGCAGTCTGTATTCATTCTTTTATTTACTAAAAATGTAAGAGGTTTTTGTTTTGCTTTTATTTTTTTGTTCCAAGTCCAGGGCCGGGTCCCATTTGCCTTTTGTTCTGGGAAGTTGAAAAATGTCACATGTTGTAAAAGCGTCTGTCTGAATAGACATTCATGGTCATGCGTGTGAAAATGTGTTGGGAGAATTTATGAGACATGTGGGGATGTGGGTTACATCTGGGACAAAAATCCTTGTAACAAGCTCTGACGCCGTTTTACTAGGGTGACTTGTCCAGGGTGGGGTGACAGGGTACCTCTATGCTGTTTTATTAAATGATAGGCCAATTGTAAATAATTCAAAAGGATCTGAGCCAGAATTTTGTCTATTGAATGTAATTGTAGTTGCTCTTTGTCTAATTCTAATTACTTAAAAATAATCAAGGCTGTTAGTTTTTCAATGGTTTTTAAAAAAATATATAACAGTTAGGTACACAGTAAGCATTTAATGACCCCCAAATTCCTGACTTTTATTTGTCCAATTCTTAATTATATATACTTTTATACAATAATTTTCAAGAAAAAAATGTATACTTGCAAATTTGCTTTTACACACACTTCAAATAGGCAAAGCATATATAGTAGGAAAAATATATATAATCTATTCTTAATTTACAATCCTTAGCCATGCAATTACTTCGTTTTGAAAGGCTACTTTTTGCTATTTGTTGTGAAAGTTTCAAAGATCATGTAATTATGTGTGGGAGAAGCAAGAGAAAAGATTGCAAAATAAACACCTCATTGTTCTGTAAAAATAGCGTTGGTGTCAACATCTGGACATTTGTGAGCAAGCTGCCAAGCATGAATAATAAGAAAGGGGCACATTTAAGGGACAAAACACTGTTTTCCACTGTTCCTGTAAGTATTAACTACATTGCTGTGAAAAGCAGTCAGGTTTATAGTCTGAGAAGGTCCTTCACAGTCTATTTTTGATGAGAACTGAAAAATACATTAGGGAGAGTCAAGTAGTTGAAATAACTTATCAAATTAAAAATAATCTTATGAATTGATAAATTGCAGCAAGAATTTGGGGATCATTTCCTCCTGGTGAGCTTACTAGAGTGTATATGCTTTCTGCAAGGATGAATTTAAGTGTGCAGGTAATGTCTTGGAGGCATGTAGGTATACGATGGTAGATTGAATAACATTTCTTGATTTTAATTAGATTACATTGCCTTCTGAGCATCTTCATTTAACAGGTAATATGAATTTTACAGGGACTCCTTATACCCAGTGTTTTATTTTTATGGAATGCAAATAAGGCAAAATGCCAACACATTCATTATGCTATGTAAAGTTTATACCAGAAAGGTTTCAATCCCTCTGAAAAAGGTTCTGTCATTATTTCCCCTGTAAATCACATTGTTAACCTCTGAAAAAAAAAAGCACATTGAACAAAAATTTATGATAAAGATGAAGTCGCTTGCACAATCTGGGAGATGTGATTAGTTGGTTCCTAACTATCCACAGCATATCTAGATGCTGTTTTAATGATAAAATAAATCTTTTGGGAGGGGTGGCGAGATGGTTCAGTTGGTGAGAACACCAATATGCAAGCATGAGACCGTAAGTTTGGATTCTAGTACCTATGTGCAAAGCCAGAAATGTGACACTTGTTGTGACCATCAGCCAGTGTTGTGACCAAAGACAAGAGGATGGCTGAGGCTTCAAAGACATCAGCTCATCTCCATGATGATAATAAACCCTATCTCAAATGAATAAGTTAGAAATGCCTAGGCAGAGTCACATCGACATGTACATACATACAAACTACACTTATTCATATACATATCCACAAAACAGGAAAATAGAAATTGTTTTACTCTCTTAATATTATTTTTCGCCTTTACTTTTGCAGAGAAAAATCTGGTCTTGTTTTTATGACTGTTAACCAAGGTGCTCATTGGTGCTAGACTGACAGGCCAAAAGATGGGCAAGTACAGAAATGTAACCATGGAGAGAAAGGAAGGAGATGCATGAATCTAACCATGGAGAGAAAGGAGGGCTAGTGCAGGAATCTAACCATGGACAGATCTCCTTGTGCAGAAAGTGCGATACAACGGAGGGAATCTGTCTGAAAGCGGGACTAGGACATGAAGAAGCGAGAGGAAGGAGTGCAGAAAATCCGTGAAGGTGAACTCATAGTGCCTGGGTCCTGGGTGAGCACTGAAGATAAGTCCTCCAGGTGATGATATCATGAGGAGAAAATCAAGGACCAAGACACCTTACAAGTCTTTAGGAGAGAAGCAGAGTCCATGTAAATTCTATCTTGAACAGGAGGAAGGATTTGCCTCCATGGTTTAGAATGCATCTCTTTAGAATTTCTCAGGCAAAGGGCCCGTTCCTAAATTACCCTTCTTTTCTTTGGCCAACTTGCCTGCTTGCTTGTCTACCCTCCCAGCTTGCTAGTCTATCCTTAGCTTGAGACCTGTTTAAGATTGTGATTCTCCATAGGTTTTCCAAGTCAGGGAGGTTCCCATGTCTTCGGCTCACAGTTCTTGGTATTTCTTCCTGTGTAATTATGGGGAGATTATTATCTCAATTTAATAGAAAGTATAAAATATAGTCCATTAGAAAGGTACACTAAAAATTCATATTTTTCCTAAAAGATTTAGCTAAATCTATCAATAATCTTATTATTTATAGAATATTAATCTACAAATACTTGTTAATAAAGATGCAGGTATTTAGTAAAGTTGCATGAATTTTCTAGTTGGCGTTTACTGTGTTTCCCTATCTACAGTGTAACATCACAGAAAACCACAGGAGGGTAGAAAATGATGCTTTCTGATCTTCACAATCGCATATTGTTAAACATCTGACCTGTGGGTGCTTAATACCAAAGTATTCTGCCATTCAAAAAACCACTGATTGCACATTAATTTGTAGAAAAAATACAAATCCGAATTTAGTTTTTTTCTTCCATAAAAATTTAGTGAATTTCTTGAAAAAAATAATACAAAATTGATGCTATGTAAATCCCATTCCCTTCTAACTAATTATGATCAACAAAACAATTCACATTGAGCAGTTAATGTCGAAGCAGACCTAAACAGTATGTCAGTTTGTAGCTATCCGTCTCTGAAGCATTTGCATGATCGCACTGTTCAAGAAGAATTGTATTTGTAGTTTCTTACCCTGGCGTAGCTCCCATTCTAATACTCGGATGAAAGAGGACAAAGATGTTACATAAGGGAACGATACGAAATTCTACAAGAAAGAAACCAGAGAAAAGTGGGAAGGGGTGGGCATTTTAAAGAGTCACTGAAATTGCAGCAGAAACTTGAGGGAATGAAGGAGAGGTGTGCGTTTGCCTAGGGAAGAAGGGTCTACCTGACCTGAGGGAAAAGAGAAGTCCAATTCAAGCCAGCACTAGCCACCTGCATAGGAGAAGGGTGACATGCAGTACCAGGCCACTCTAGTTAACCTATCCCACCCAAGGAGTGAGAATAAGAAAAGTTCACAATGTTCACAGTTCTGAATTCTACAGACAGTAAAAGACCGAGATCTAATGAAAGAACTGGAGCACACATCTCCTGGACATCCTAGCACCTCATTACAAAGGCCTATTTACAGTGGTTCCTTTTATCTGGTGCATCATGTCTGACGACAAGGAAAACAACAGGGCACACCAAAAAGCATAATGCAAAATAATGTGAAGAGACAGACAAAGCACGCATCAGAACCAGACATGGCAGGGATGTTGAAATGATCAGACTGGAATTTAAAATAACTATGATTAATATGCTAAAGACTCTAATGGATAAAATAGACAGCATACAGGAGGAGATGGACAAAGAAGGCAGAGAGACATGCATCCTTAAAAAAAAAAAAATGAGCCCAAAGGAGATACGAAAGATCAAAAAGCCTAAACAAAAAGAGAGAATGCAGTGGCTGGGCTTCTTAGTAGCCTGAACACAGCAGAAGAAAGACCCTCAGATTATGCACATATCAATAGAGAATCTGAAGTAGAAAAGCAAAAAGATCAAACTTTGAAAGAAAAACAGAACCAAATATGCAGGGACTGTGGGATAACTGCAGACAGGATGATGTGCTGGGTGGAACAGCAGACTGTGGAAAGACTGGAACTGCTATTTCAAAGAACAGCTATGGAGAATCTTCCCAGATAGTGCCAGACACCAAACGGTGGGCCCAGGCATCCTGGAACACTGTGCAAGATAATTATTCCTCCAACCTACACCTAGACATTTCATTTTCCAAGTATAAAGATCAAAAATTATAATACCAGAACATAAAAAAATCAGGGAAAATAACCTTACCTATAGAATAGCAAATTATTTTGCAGTTATCCTCAAACCATGTTCAACAATGGGGTGGGAGAAATATTTAGTATTGAAAGAATAAAACTACTGATGAGAATACTGGATTCTTCAAAAATATCTATCAAAATGAAGGTAGAAATAAGAGTTCCTTAAAAAGAATAGGAATTTTTATCAAAGAAGTGTGTCAAAGATGGGGAAAGTGAAGGCAAAATAAAAATAAGAAAAACTTCTCTCTCTCGTTTTTCAAAATATTCTCAATTATTCTAAACAATAAGTCCATTAAAAATAATCATGATAACTGATTGCTTACACTTAATATATATATGTGTGTGTGTGCATATATGTGTATGTAAATGTGTGCATGTTTATGATTATATGCAAGTATAATAAATGTGACTAGTGTATCAAGGGAGAGAGAAGAGGATAAAAAATGTTTTACCATACTATTCCCACTGTCACTGAAAAGATAACCTATTATTTGAAAGTGAGTTGGCTAGCTGTCAGTGTGTTTTGAAAACTCCAAAGAAAACAATAAATGTGTATGCATGTCTACAATATGCTCAGATAATAAGTTCATCAGGAATACATTCATAAATATGGTGGACATCTATTACATAAAACAATAACCAGTTAGATTATCAATTATGTATATGAATCAGTTGAAAGACAAGTTACAAACATGGATCAAGAAATAACACTCTGCTATATGAGTCTATAAAAAACTGACCTTCTATATAAGAAACAATACAGTCTAAAAGAAAATGGATAGATAAAAACTGACTATGCTAACTCTAATCCAGAGAAAGTTAACTGTTTTGATTTTATACTATACAGACCTCAAAAAAAGGAAAGTTATCATAGGTAGAGAAGAACATCACAAAATAATGAGGGAATCAGTTCTTCAAAATGTCTTAATTATTTTTTAATGTGCATGCACATGTATTTCTTGTGTATATTTTGAGGACAGGAGGATCTCAGACTCTGTGAGACAAAAAAACAATAGAATTTCTGGAAGACATAAGATGAATCCTCCTTCCAAGTTGGTGACATCATCACTCAGCTGTCAGAAATGGCCAGGTACAGCAGGCACAAAATTTCCTTATCACCATTATTGTCTGCCTCTAATCCAACAATAACAACAAACATTCTTTTTCTGTTCACACAGAACAGAGTCTTCACCAAAACAGTCCATGTTCGTGGCTGCAAAACACCTTCAGACACCACAAACTCTCCTCCCTTACACACCTTGGAAATTAACTAAAACTCAGCAGAGAGGTAACCGGAAAAATCCTCAAACATATGGAGCTTGAACAATATGCCCTTATGAGCATGTGGGTCAGAAAAGAAATTAGATAATATTTTGAACTACCTGACACCAAAATGTAACTGAGAAAGTACCTGGCACACAGGGAAAGCCGTGCTTAGAGAAAAGGGGAGAATATTCATGTATGTATCAGAAAGAGGAAGCGCTGAAACAAATCTGTTTCCTTCTCAATGAAGTAGAAAAACTTGATGCGCTCTTGTAATCCCAGTACTCTGGAAGCTGAGTTGAGGTAGTTGCTGTCTTGTTAGTGTTGTATGGCTATGAAGAGACACTATGACTAATTTACAAAATTAAACATTTCATTAGAGGTTTGCTTATAGTTTCATAGGTGGAGTCCATGACCATTATGGGGGGTGGGGAAGGATAACAGCAGGAAGGCAGGAATTGCAAGGGAGAAGTACCTGAGAGACTGCATCATATCCTTAAATTAGAGGCAGAGAAAGAGAAAGAATGGGCCTGTGTGGGGAAACTTCACAGCCCAACTCCAGTGACACATCCCCTCTAACATGGCCATACCTCCTAATCCTTCCCTAAAACTGTACAACTAGGGATTCAACATTCAAATATGTGGGCTTGTAGGGACCATTCTCATTCAAACCACAATTGTCTCATTCAAAGGCAGTATAAAGTACTTAACATATTCCAGGTATCCTAGGATATGAAACCAGTCCCTGTCTCAAAATATGATATAAAAAAATGAAGAAAAAATGAAGGAGGTAAAAAAATAAGTGAAAGAGAGTAAAAATTGTATTTAAATTAAGGGAAAAAACAAGATACAGAGCAATAATCAATGAAATTGAGAACTGATCATCAGTAGAGAAAAGTCAACAAACCAAAGCTTATTACTTAAAGAAATCAATAAAATTTAGAAGGCTCTACAGAAGCTAAGATAAAGAATATAATTCAGATTAATAATGTTGGATTTGGAAGTGGACATCACTACAGATATCACGAAACTGAAATAATAACAAAGAAATATTGTGAATGTCTGCATGGCTACAAGCAGATAACTTACAGGAAATATTCCAATTCTATGGGAAAAGCATCTCCAAACATACAGTATGAAGAGATAAATTTTAATAGGAAAGTAGAAAAAGACAAGATCTCATGAGTAAATTGGGAGCATAGGGACCTTGGGGGAGGGTTGAGGTGGAGGGAAGAGGTAGGGAGGGGAGCAGAGAAAAATGTAGAACTCAATAAAAATCAATAAAAAAATTCATGGCTTATATCTATTGAACATTGAATTAAAATTGATATTGTATCAAAAGAGCAAGTACCAAATGAGTTCATGGGTGAGTTCCATCAAGTATATAAAAAAGACATCCTATTGATGCTCTATAGTGTCTTCTAGAGGTTAGAAACAAAGGGGATTAATATGAACTCATGCCATGAAGCCAGGTTCACCTTCAGATCAGACAGAGGCATTGCAGGGAGCTATAGACTGCCTTCTCATGAAGAGTCATACAAAAACCCTCGACAAAATATAAGCAAGTCAAATTTTACAATATGCAAAAGAAAAATTTATTACAATCATGTGGAATTTTTCTCTATTAGCAAATAAACCTGATAAATGGAGACACACATGAAAAAATAAGCATTTGAAAAGACGGACTAGAAAATGTCATCAAGGAAATGCACATTCAGACAGTACCAATTAAAATACCTCAAATGCAGACTACCTCCGACACCAGACTCTGTCAAAGATGCAAAGCAAATTAACTGTCTTCCATTGCTTATGGGATGCAAAATGGATTGACCACTTTAGAAGACCACCACTGATGCCTATGAAACTAAAAATCCTTTAGTCCTATGATTTAGCAGTGCATCGATATCTACACAGAGGGGTTAAAAAAATTATGTCTACTTGGAAAATCGCACACGGATGTTTAAAGCAACTCTATTCATAATTGCCCAAACTTGAGAGCTGCAGGATATCAGTCAGTAGGTGAATTGCTGAGCTGGGATGTACATCTAGACCACTGAGCACTAAAAAGAAGTGAACTGTCAAACCACAAAACACCTGGAGTAACTTACAACCCATCTCTGTAACTGGAAGCAAAGGATCTGGAAAGCCTGAAACTGTGGGATAGTTAGCAAGCCAGTGACTGCCAGGGCATGTGGAGAGAAGGGATGAAAGCACAGTGTGGAAGAATCTTAGGGAAAGGAAGCTACCCTGTGTGGGAATGTCCTGAGGATTCAACCACTGACGTGGATTCCCCTCTGTATGCTGTGAGTATGTTTTATTACCATTGGTTAATAAAGAAGTTGCTTCGACCTATGGCAGGGTAGAATAGAACTAGGCAGGAAAATCAAAGATACAGAGAGTAGGCAGAGCCAAAGAGACGCCATGTAGCTGAAGAAGACAGATGTCAAACCCTTACCAGTAAACCATAGTCTTGTGTCGATACCCAAATTAATAGAAATGAGTTAATCCTGCCAAGCCTGTTCCCGGAAGTGCATCTACTTGTCTCCGGCGAGAGGGCTTCAAGGTTACTTCGCGGAGTGAGCGCTCTGGCTGCACAGGCCCTGAGGGCCCGCGGGCCCCATGGCGCGGTTGCAACGCACTCCATGGCTTCTGGAGGTGGTGTTCCTACTGATGAGGAGCAGGCCACAGGGCTGGAGAGGGAGATCATGATAGCCGCAGAGAAGGGACTGGATCCATATAATATGCTACCTCCGAAGGCAGCTTCGGGCACCAAGGAAGATCCTAATTTAGTCCCGTCCATCACCAACAAGCGGATAGTGGGCTGCATCTGTGAAGAGGACAACTGTACCGTCATCTGGTTTTGGCTGCACAAAGGCGAGACTCAGCGGTGCCCAAGCCGTGGAACCCATTATAAGCTGGTGCCTCACCAACTGGCCCACTGAGCCCTGCGTTAACTTTTCAGAATGTGATGGAAAACTTCCCTCCAATAAACTAGCCATTGTATTGGCTCCTCCCATAAAAAAAAAGAGTTAGTTAATAAGAAGTCTGAGCTAATAGGCCAAGCAGTGTTGTAATTAACATAGTTTTTTTGTGATTTTTGGGGTCTGGGTGGCTGAAAAACCAGCACATAGTCTCTGCTTCCAAACCACTATTTATTTATTCAAATCTCCAAGATGTGAAACCCTAAAAATGAATGCAAGGTGTGAACTCTGGCTGAAGTTAACTAGTCAGTTGGGTTAATTAAATGCAACTGGACAAATTTAATGAGAAATGCTAGTAGTGGGGAGGCCATGCATGTGTGGAGACAGGGCAAGGAGCATATAGGAATATACTTTAATTCCTCTTATTTTCAATTCAGATGCAAAAATAAAATTGCTCTAAAAATAAAGTCATGTATGTAACAGAAACTAGTACTAGACAACTACTATGTACATTATAGAAATAATAGTTTTTTGGGGGCGGAATATGTTATGTCATTATGAGTACATATATGTGCGTGGCATAAGTATATGTGTATATTGCCATGTGTCTGTGTATAGGTGTGTGTGGTATATGTGCATGTATGTATTAGTATCTAAGTATGTAAGTATTTGCGTGTGTTGCTGATGATAATTTTGAATATGTACTGCTGTTTGCAGCATATGATGTAATCCTCATAAATGATAAACCAGAAAGTTAAAAATCATAATAATACAACTTTTCCACCACAGGAATTTATTAAAATAACATGAAGTGAAAGATAATGATGAACCTAGTGATCAAATTAGCATATTATCCCTTTGAATAGAATGAGGGATACAGTGGTAGGAAAAGGGCACACACCAATGATGCAGTGTGGCCAAAGCTAGTTGAGAAGAGGATGTCCCTCAGTGAAATGGCAATTCTGTCTCTGAGGATAATGAGGGTAGTATGAGACAGGTAAGTCCTTGTTAGTCTCTTGGGATAGAGAGCTGGCATACCACCTGATGGTGCAGTTGTACAAGAAGAACCCATGTTGAGAAATGAATGGAAGCCCCAAAATATATATGTTACCATGTTTGTGGGGGCATTCAGTGGGATATGTGAAAATAAGGGAAAGTTGAGTGATTGAGCCACATTATCAAGATCCAAATGAGCTTCTCTTTAGCCCAGTGTTCAGGAAATCATGTATCACCTCATTACTTCTTAATGACTTAGTCTTTCTTTTTATTTTATTTTTAAGAGCTTAAAAAAGTTATTCTCTTTTCCCTTGAAATGGCACACATTGACAGGGAGTTGGGACTTGGTATAGGTTGGAGGGAGAGGTGGAAGGTGTGGTGGGGTCTTCCTGGTTCCCAACGTACCAATTCCCCTTTCACAATCCTTTGATAAGAGCTCCCCCAAACTGGGGAGTTTTTCCACAGTTATTCTAAGCTCCAGTGTTGAAGTGTAGAGTGTATGGGAATGTGGTTGGGAGCCAGGGGTCTTTGTTCTCTGTCTCGTAGAAAAAAAACGAGCTCTGAATCAGTTTGGGGATGTTTAATTTTGCTTATTGGATGCTGGGTTTCAGGAAGGAAGCTGTGTGTTGGTTCTTGATTGTAAGTTTCTTTAACAGGAACTGGACTGGCAGTTCTGGGATGCAAAAGATGCCCTTGACTGTGTCCCCTGGCCTCACCTGGCAGCTCCCAACCCCTGAATAAGCAGGCTGGACCCTCCCAGAAAAACCTAGGACCTGGAAGTTGGTCAGCGATAAGCCAGACATTGCAGAGAGTAGGAGACAGGGAAGGAAATGATTTGGGAGAATGGCTTCCCCTGGGTGGGGAAGTGAAGTGTGTCCTAGCTGACTTGAGACCCAGCATTCATACGAGGTATGGTGTTGTAAGAGGCCGCTTCTTGGTTCCCAGCTGCTCAGCTCCAAAATAACCACACTGATACTGTATTAATTAATTCACAGCTTGGCCCATTAGCTCTAGCTTCTTATTGGCTAACTCTTAATTTAATCCATCTCATTAATCTGTGTATTGCCTCATGGCTGTGGCTTACTGGATAAAGTTCCCTCCCTAGCATCTGTCTCCTGCAGGGCTACATGGCTTCTCCTGACTCTGCCTTCTTTCTTCCAGCATTCAGCTTAGTTTCCTACCCCCCCCACCCCCGCCTAATTATTCTCTGCCCTATTAACAGGTCAAGGAAGTTTCTTTATTAACCAATGGTATTCACAGCATACAGAGGGGAAATCCCACATCACTATGGTTACCAGTCTGCGGTATGGACTTTCTGAAGGCTGCCTGGATGGTGTGTTTCTATGCAGTGGTAATCAACTCCAGGTGTGCTAAACTTCAGATCCAAGATTCCTTCAAATCCATCTCAGGACATCATATGTAGAAGGCTGATCTCTACCAGATACCAAGCTCTTTGCTCCTGCACCCAGAATGCTCAGACCACTCCCCAAGTCTAGATCCCAACAGCCTAGTAATGGCATCTTAGTCTTCCCTTTTAAAATTCCTGGGCCGGTCCACTTGCCTGTCTAGCTTGGATGATATTCACAGGAATACAGACAAATGACCAAGAAGAGAAATGTAGCTTCCAAAAATTCATACAGTAAAAATTAACAATAAAACTCAACATCTGTAATGTAAACCCATAGGTTTTCTGCAAATGTGTGATTAAGAAACACATGCTTATTCAGAGCAAAAATATTGCAACCAGACATTTCAAACTTTTTTGTCTGTTCTTATTAGACATGAAAGGAGTAGGTTATTTAACCTACTGAGGTGAGCTTTTTCCCCTCTTATTTGGTAAGTGGAGGTGAAATATCTATGTTGTACTGCTCTAAAAATTAAAGATAAAATGTGTGCAATATGACAGGCAAAAATCATGCTAGCACTGCGTAGGTTAACTCTGGCTGCTGTATTCAGCTAGAGGTGACAAGAGCTAACTCTCTCTGCATACAAGTACATCCCAGAGTTAGGGCCAAAGAACTAATTGAATTCACAACCATGGCTGTTTACATTTTGCTTTACTGGACTAAGCTGCATGGTTCTTGAGTCCTGAGCTTGTCTCACTGTTTTGTAACCAAGGGTCAGGCCGCTCTCTGGACTCCAGAAAAGCATACACTAGAGAGCTTATGTGTGGATGATGTATCCATGATAGTGGTCTCTCCTCTTCCAGTGGGTTAGACAGACTTATCTGCATGGCACATGGAATTTTCAAGGCAGTAAGTGAGTCTACAGCCTCTTCTGGCCTTAACTGGCCTCTGTCAAATCTCTTCCGCCAAGTTATGTTGATTAAAATATGTCAAAAAGTCAATCCCAAACCAGGATTCTGTAAACAAACTTCCTTTCTTGGTGGGAGTGGCTGCAAAATCCAAACCAGAAGGTTTTATTCAGAAAAGTGAGCACTCTTTCTCAATCTGCCTCAAGAGGAATAGGGGTAAAACATAATCAACCACTGGCTCTAATGTAAACTGAAAAGATAGGAAATCAATATGATACAGCCTTGATATAGTAGAGGGAACTCAGGCTCAAAGCTCAGAGCTCAGTCCCTGCCTCTACTATTGATTAACTTGACCCAGGAAAATAACTTGAATTGTCTATGTCTCACTATAAGGTCTTTAGTATAAGGTTCTGAAAATCCATGCTTATTGTAGGGAATAAATGAGATAATGTATATGAAAGTGTGTATTCAAAAGCAAAGATTAAAACAATGTAAACAGTTATTCTTTTATATATAAGTATAATATACCTTAGAAATCATGATCTTCTTTTTTTCTGGTTTTTGAGACAGAGTTTCTCTGTTTAACAGTCCTGACTGTCCTGAAATTCTCTTTTTAGACCAGGCAGGCTTTCCTGGAACTCAGAGAGAACTTCCTGCCTCGACCTCCCAAGTGCTAGAATTTTAAGGCTTGTGTCAGCACTGCCCAGTTTATCATGAGGTTCTTAAACCTCAATAACTTATTGAAATAAAGAAATGGTCTTAAATATAGAAACTAGATTTAGTAATAATATTGATGTTATTTGGAATTCCTTTTCTCGGTATCTTCCCCTTTTCCTCCTTCTCCTACTTCTCCCTTTTCATGTTTTGCTTTGTTTTTTAAGACAGGCTTTCTCTGTGTTACCCAGGTTGACTTGGAACTCACTCTCTACACCTGGGTACTAGGATTAAAGGCGTGTTTCACACCTGGCTCAGCTACCTATTTTAATATTTATTTCATGAGGCCCAATTGCATATATGGTATGATATATGTATAGACCCTTTCACTCAAATTTTATATCATCCTTAAAAGTATGTATAAGCAATTGCAAGTCACATAGGAAAAACATAAATAGAAGATATGACAGGATCTCAGAAATGGTGTGAGCATGAGGAGTGATACAAAGGAGAAACAAAACAGCAACACTTTTGGGGCTGCATTGTTGCATTCAGTTAACTGTGCTAAGACGCTGACCAAAAGCAATTCCAGGGATGACAGGGTTAATTTCACCCCTCAAGTCCTGGTAATTGTTCATCCAGTAGGGAAGTCTGAGCAGAAACTCAGGATAGCAAGCCAGAGATTGGGAGCTGAATCAGGGACTGTGAAGGAGCACTGCTCAGTGACTTGCTCTGCTCCCCTCTCTTCGCTAGTTTTCTTATGCAACCCAGGACTACCTGCCTAGGGAAGGTGCCATGCACAATGGGGTGGACACTCACACATTAATCATCAATTGAAATAAATTTTTAAAGTTTTATCCACAGGCCAATTTGATAGAAGTAATTCTTCAACTGCTGACTCTAATTATAACATGTTGACATAAAACTAAACAGTAGAAGGATATTTCTAGAATCTTCAATGGTGGGACTTTTTTTTCTTGCTTTCTTGCTAGAGATCATCAATGATTTTTTTTCTTTTTTTTTAATAGAAACTATGTCATTGTTTAACTTTATTCTTTACTGCTTTTAATTGTTGAGACAAATCTTTCTATTTGACCTTGACCAGCCTGTAATGTGCCTTGTAGACCAGGCTGCTCCCAAACCGCTGAGCTCTTTCTGTCTTTCTCCCCCTGCCTGTTTGCTGGGGTTACAGGCATGCACTAACAGGTCAGCCTTCTTTAACTTTAAATATCACTTTTCTGTGTTAGAAATAAGTGTATCCCGAAACCAGCTGTGGATCCCCAGATGACTTTAAGACAATTTTAAAGACAACCTAATAAAAAATAAAGATAACTTATATGGATGTTGCTTTTATTGCTGATCACTAAATCAAAAGTAAAAGAAATATGCTATAAAAGGTTTTAAATATTCCAGGAAAACTGTACCAATCTCACTCTAATCATACTTGTACTAAGACAGAAAATACACTTAGAGTTTGAATGTGTACATCAGTTAATATTTAATAAATGTCATTTTCTAGCTTTCATGTCCTTTAATATCATCTGTGCCATGCTGGCGTTCCCTACGCAATGTAATCCCAGTGGTGTTGGGAATGGTTTGGTTAAATGGCTTGACAAAGTCTAACTTTGCTACGTGTAATTTGCAGATGCTCACCTCTGTCACTTTGAACTTTTTACCTACTAAAAAATTTACTCTGTCTTGAAACTGACTCTTTGGCTGGATTTCCAATGTAGCTCACAGTATAGTTGTGGAATACAAAAGCGTTATTGACATCGTGTTTCAAACATAAAGTTTAAGTCAATTGGAAATCTGACAAGAGATCCTGTTCATGACCAAATGAAAATTTTAGTCTGTTCTTAACCTTGTTTTCTATAAAATAAACTTTACTGCATTTGGTTTAAGTGGCATTTAAATAAAAATTATTGTATTTATCCCATAATTCAGTGGGATAATCAAATTGAAAATAATTGACCACTAATTTCTATTCTTAACTTTGAACTCTAAACGATGGCAATTGACGCATTCTAACACCTCTTTCTTGGTGAGTACGTGCTCATTCACATAGTTTTTAATCTTTGTGCTATTTTCAGGGAGAAAAATATGCAGAATCATATTGATAAATTGTTAGAGCTGGCATTTTTAGAATGGTTTGGAATTTTAATACTTTATGAGAATTAAATATTTGCACAACAAGTATATGCTTTCTTGGGTTACATTTATGAGCTAAAAGGAAACTCAAAACTACAGAAAATCTAATTTGAATGTGGTGGACTTTTTTTTCTTGAGCCAAAGTCTATGACTGTAGCATAGTGTGGTGGTCAGAATAAAAATGGCCACTATAGGCTCATAAGGAGTAGCACTATTAGTATGTGTGGCCTTTTGGGGGTAGGTGTGGCCTTGTTGGAGGAAGTGTGTCACTGAGGCTAGGCTTTGCGCTTTCTAATATCCAAGCCAGTCCTTGTGTCTCTCTTTCTTCTTGGTGACTGCCCATCCAGATCTAGAACTTTGTACTCATTCTCCAGCACTATATCTGCCTGTGTGCAGCCATACTTCACACCATGATGATAATGGACTACCCCTCTAAAACTTTAAACTGACCACAATTGAGTGCTTTTTTTTAATAAGTTGTAAAGATCATAGTGTCTTTTCATAGCAATAGAAACCCTAACTAACACACGTAGACTATCCTAAATCCATGATCCTTTTGCTTCAGGCTCCTTAGTGCCAAAAATTACAGGCAACCACTACCATACCTAGAACAAATATTCCAGTTTAAAAGCACAGTTCAGTAGAGATAGTTCTTTCATGAATCACATTAAATTTTAATGACCCATACACTGAGAAGAGTTTTGGTAAAATGTACCATGACTCCAAGGCAATCTTTAAAACTTGTATTTTGTATTCAGCCATATATATCTGTGTCCTGATTTTGTAAATCATCTTGTACTTTCATTTTTACTAGTTATTCTTCCTTTCCCAAAATATTATCAGTTTTTCCTTTGAGGCTTTGTAATTGTACCATCATCTAGTAGGATTGTAGTCTTATTTTCTTAGATGTTTATTTTTCTTTCATCTTGCCCTCATAATTCTGAACTCCTGCCCCCTTTCTATTTACTCTCATAAAGAGACCTTACATATTTCATAAAGAAAATGTAGCAACAAGAATTATTTCACCTTCCTCAACAAATCTATTAACCTATCACAGCTATTTTTTGCTCTCTTCCTTCCTGCCTTGTTAAAATGAATAGGATGCCCTGCCCCTATCCAAGGACTTTGTTTCCCATCTGCTCTTGATTCGTCATTACCTCTCATCATCTTCATACTTTCTCACATATCATTCCACCAATGTAAAAACAGTAAAATGCAGATTATTAAAGGAGACTCACGCTGGACTTCCTACAGTCTTTCATTTCCCTCTTCATACCTCTGTTAACTTTCTTTGGTAATTAGTCAAACAGACACAATCTAAAGTCAAGAACAAATACTTGACTAGATTAGGTGGGCCTATGGGTATGCTTGTGAGGATTCTCTTAATTGAGTTAATTGAAGTGAGAAGACCAATTCTTGGGGTGGCAGTGTTTCATCTGCTGGACCCTAGAATGATTGAAATAGAGAAAGAGAAACAGAGATGCTGTGGACAATGTTTTTTTTTATCCTGTTCCTTGTATTATTTTTAATAAAATGCTGATTGGCCAGTAGCCAAGCAGGAAGTATAGGTGGGGCGTGGCAACAAAAATTCTCTGAAGAGGGAAGCTAAGTCTGCAGTTGTTACCCAAACACAGAGGATGCAAGATATGACTGCCTCACTGAAAATGATACCAAGCCATATGGCTAACACAGACAAGAATTATGGGCTGATATAAGTTATAAGAATTAATTAATAAGAAGCCTGAGCTACTGGGTCAATCAGTTTATAATTAATGTAGACCTCTGTGTGATTTCTTTGAGACTTAACGACTGTGAGAACCAGGCAGGACAGGGATCAGGCAGGACAGAAACCTCAGTCAACACAGAGTGAATGTAAATGAGAATATGTTCAATATATGTATGCATGCATTCATTGTTCTCTATTTTCGTGTAAATGTGACTGCCTGCTCCGAGGTCCTGACTTCTTGAATTTCTTGCAATGAAATACTGCAATCTGGAATCCTGAGCTCAATAAACCCTTTCTACCTTAAATTGTGAGGCTATTTTAACAAAGAACCAGGAACTGAAACTTAAACTATCTCATCAAAGCTCTGAGGGAGATTTTTATATCTCCCTTCTTTTTTTAATTGATTTTTATTGAGCTCTACATATATCTCCCTTCTTATGTCTTCAAATTCTATTCACTCAGTTTGTGCCAGTCTGAGTCACCCTTGCTGCTTCAGTGACAACCAGTCACTGAAGTGACTCAGTGGGACCAGAGATCTCTATGTTGTCAAACTCAGTGGCCACTTCTCTTTGGTTTGTTGTTGTATGACAAAACTTTTCCTGGGGAGATACTACTTACATGCTCACTCACTCCAAATAGGAAACATGGATGCCACCTAAATCCAATGAATTTTATTGGTATT
Organism: Myodes glareolus; assembly: GCF_982192425.1. Lineage (NCBI taxonomy): Eukaryota > Metazoa > Chordata > Mammalia > Rodentia > Cricetidae > Myodes > Myodes glareolus. The sequence continues at coordinate 38,432,187 of NC_142042.1, read as the reverse complement.
ACATAGAGGAATATGTGTGAGGAGATACTTACAGGAGCAGAAATTACTAAAAGACAGTTACATCACTAGTACCACCCCAGCAGGGAGGCAATTTACAAACTCTGGGAACCTAGAGCACACAGTACATCCTATAGGCAGCCTAACAGATTGAAGAATGTCTTCTCCAAATGACTCAGTTGGTCTAAAGCTCTTCTAGGAAACTGCTGGTTTCTGCTTCTTCCATACTGCTGGTCTGATCTCAGCCTCCTTTGTAGGTTAGCTTGTTGGAGGGAGAGTCTTAACAGCTTAACTTCTTTGTCTGACATGGATACTCAATAATTTGTCTGACAGGGACACTCAGATTGCTTACTTTTTATTATTGCCTACTCTGTTGGGGAGGGGCCTAATGAATCTGGTCAGTTTCAGGGATTTCCTGAGACCTTTTTGAATTATTTACCTTCATGCTCAAGGAGCTTCCTTGAAGGGTGGAATGTTACAATCTCAAAGTCTTTTATACTATAAACTCTCAGCAGAATTCTTCACAATTAATCACACCTTCACACCTTACACTCTGGAGAAATCCCTTCCAGCATGAATCCACATTCTCTTGTGGTGTGAGGTTGGGCCTGCATTTTTATATACTTTATTTTATTCAGTTTTCAAATCACCTTTCCAGTTGTCTTAAATGCTATTGTATGTTAAGGTCTCCTTATTTTGGAATTTTAGCCTCTTTAGTGGATTGACCAGCAAATGAACCAAGGACACATCAGTCACTTCACTACCACAGTACTTACCTGACACCTCAAGTGGACCATATAAAAATTGAATTTTGTATTTTCTCGCCCTTCTGCCTGTTAGGCTTATTGTATGTTTGTAAATATTTTACATTCTCAAATTCAGAGTTCAAGCTAATAGTCTAGGAATCATCCTGAATGTTACCCTGGCTCTTTGTCCCCATGAATCTAAACACTCGCCTACCATGTAGGAGCTCGCGTCTCTTCATTTCTGTGGATACCGTATGTCTTAAACTGCACTTTCTTCTTTCATATCTATTACCCATATCTGTTTCCTTATGAAGATGTCAGAAACATATTTGGAAAAAGTAAGCCAGATTGTTTTATCACCATACCCAACTTTTTGATGGCATTCCATGGACTCTAAGACTCCCTCAGGGGTCAGGTTATCTAGAGGGACAGCGATTAGCTGCTTCCCTCATTTTTCTTCATACTAGTCTTGCCCTGTCTTGAAGCTTTTTGGATCCTTGGTCTTTTGAACATTCTACATTCATCACCTTCAGTTTTTGCATGTACTTTTCTCTGTTCAGAAGGCCAAATTCCACTCACCATTCCATCCTTCAGAGTAAGGAGCCTTCTCATCACTCTGTTCTCAATGCAAAGAGCTTGTGACGAATGCCTATCTGTTGTGACTGTGCCCACCCCATGATTCTGCCACATTTTCTTCTTATATTGCCTTCATCACAATAATCCTGATCTGGCAGTTGCTGAATGGATGCATTTTTTTTAACTTGGGGTGACAAGGATCTTTTACTTGTTCAATGTCACTTCCAAGTAAGAGCAGTTAGTGGCATACAGTACAAACTTGGAAAAGATTAGTTGAATGTTGAATGAAGAAAGACTATGTCTTATTCTCTAGACTATGGTCTTATTTAGCAGTTGCCACAGTAGGAAGTGAATTTGTGTGTTCGTGCCTTGTTTGGCACAGGCAGAAATTCCTACCAGAGTGTTTCTCATAGAATACAGGGTAGGAACAGAGTGCAAATATTGTGTAGTGTTTGACTGTTATGTATCACCTCATTCAATAATGTTTTAAAATATGAACTACAAAAAAAGAGCTCTGGGAATGGCTTAAATTAAGTGAAACCTTGATTAGGAATATGTCTCAGTGAATATTCATTTCTGGTTGCGTGGCATGATTCTTCATCATATGCAATATCCATCAGTTCACTTTTCTCATAGGACGCAAAATAGCCTGTCCTCTTTTACTTGATTAAAAAACTGAGTCAAGCAAAACACTAAAGGACTTTTTAATCATCAAAGAAAGATTAAATTATGCTCCATCTCCTTTTAGAGTGAATACCTTTTAGCTTAATTCTGGAGAACCACAGGTCTGTTTTAATGAAAGTTAAGATAATTTTGCAGCCACTGTGGTATCTGTGAACTACTATACCTTTACAAGTATGGCTTGCAAAGATATTTGGCTTTAGATACAAATGCTTAGAATGTTTAAACTAAATATTGTGCTTTATGAATCTGAATCCAGGGCTCTACCCATGCTAAGTTAGCACTCTATTAACCTAGATAGCCCAGCCCTAATAACCCTGCTTTTAAATCATTTATGAAGTTAGGTTTTCTTTTTACTTCACTGTGAAAAAGATACTACTTATCAGATTGTTTCAAACAGAATGATATTTGTTTTATAGACATCAGTTGTTAAAAATAAAAGTATGACGTTCAGTGGAAGAGCAATATTTATAAGTGCTTGCATATAGACACATTCATGGGGCCCTGATCTGGCAGCTGTCTGCAGCGGCACTTTTTTCTCTTTTTATGTCCCCTTTCCCACTTTCCTCTGTCCACTCTACCTGTACTGATAAAGTCAATGAAAACTGAACCAGGAGGTGGGTAAAAGAAGAGAGATCAGTGATCACTAGCCATTCTCAACACATCTACTCTCTAGTTTAGGGACCAGTAACAATACCTTTTGACTTTTGTGGTAGACGTTGATGACAAGTGTAACCAACAAATTGCTGTGATTTTCCCAGCCCAGGGTGCTATTTTTATCTTTAGGGGACAAGAAGATAGAATATTTTTAGAAAAGTTGCACAGCAACTTAGAAGACTATTAAAACCTGCCTGAGAAGGAGAATGTTCAGATCCCACCTATAGTCAGCTACCCTCATACCAGTTAGAAGCTAACATAGGCTACATCCAACCTCTGTATCCACAATAATCTATTTAATAATTTTGTGGCTCTCCATGTCCAGGACAATACTCTTTGTGATAATGATGCAATAGGAACTTCAAGTACTAAAAATGATACTGAAAAGAGTTTACTATTAAACTGAAGTAGCATATATCAAGTTATACAAAGTACAATATAGCTAAAGAAGCATGCTGTTCAATATGAAGTGTACCCTCCAATATGACTGAAGGTAAGTACTGGACTGATGAGACATGTTAGAAACTGTGAGAAAGAAAGTTATATACTATAATTGAAGTTCAGGGTTGCTGAGGAAATTTGTACTAATGTTTATTCACCTACATAAACCTCTAATTTGTCTTCATTTCTATTACAAAAGAAGGCAATTCTGTCTTAAACTGGCCGTTAGGTCCATCTCTGTATAAAATAACAAACTCTAGTGGGCTGGAATAGTATAGGTCACAACCACCTCTGAGTCCTGGGCTGCCCATTAGTCACTTGCATTGTTATCAGGAAAAGCTTGGTTCCACGAGGTGGGCAAGATGACCCAAGGAAACAACTATTTGAATTATTTTTAAATTGTACTAGTGCCGTCACTCGAGGTAGCAAGCAAAGATGGTAGAATCAGGATTCCAATCTGGGCATCCTGACTTTGGAGTAGACACTAGTAACTACTACTACCATGCATACTCTACTGATGGATTAACATAATCATAGGCCTGTTGAAATCCAATGCAATGTAAAGTCATTTAAAATAATTTAAAGCTACAGTTCACAAGAAATACATGAAATTGTATTAACCATATGTCATATGTTATTATTGAAAAGAACATTATATTTTTCTCTCCCATATTTTGAAATCTTTCTTGCTTTGCTGATAATTATGATAATATGCATTTTGGCAGCATGGTAGAAATGAGGCGTCTCTTTCACTGGCACACATTAATAGATGATGTTATGTAATTCCCGCTGCCACTTTCTGACATGACCAAGTCAATATTGTAATCTATGTTTGAGAAGTGAGAATACTGCGACTCAGTGAACTGAAGGAAGCTGGCACTGGGAAATTGTTCCCTTCACTAACAGTGAAGTGCTTGCCACACAAACCTAAGCACCAGAGTTCAATCCCTAGAACGGACATGAAGTCCTAGGTGTGGTAGCTTGTATTGCTTACCTCAGTGTCCAGAATGTAGAGACAAGAGAATCCCTGGTACTCATTGCCCAGCCAAACTAGTTAAATTGATGTCCTAGTAAAAAATATTATCTCTAAAATAGAGAGAAAAAATGGGGAATTGCCACCGAGGAATCCACCCAAGGTTATCTAACCTCCACAAGTTACCCCACAATCATGCATCTACATATATGTGCATGTGTGCTTCCATACACATGCACAGTACACATGTGAACACTCATATATAGTCGCATGCACATGCACATACATGTTCAGACCCCTGCTCAAGTGCCCATTAACAGTAATTAAGAAGGCTGTCACAAATATTATCTGGTGATTTACTGAGGCATGCTGTCTTTTCTGGTGATATTTCTCTTTCAACAGATTGAAAACTAATTTTTATAATGCAGCTTGTTGTTGTAAATGTGTGTACATATATGCTAGTGTATGTGCAAAGCAGGGATGCCACTTGACCACATGTTCTCTCTTTCTCTGTAAAGATCCTGATCGCCAGCATCATGTGCAGTTACAACAAAAATGACTGGATGGAACTCTCCAAAATGGCTGAGGTAAAAACTTCTTCAGTTTATATTTATTTTATTCACCGCTCTCATTTTTATTAGTTTTAAGTAAAGAGCTGCCACAAGAAATAATACAGTAGAAGTAAAATTGAATTGAAAATGTAAGTTAAAGCATTTTTATTATAAATTGTTTACCATGTGTTCTCATTTAAATGATGGAAATGTAAATTTAAGAGGAATCTATTGTATAAAAGCAGTCCCTTGGATTTCACAGGGTACCAAAATCCCTTTATTCCACGAATCCATAGACTCTCCATTTGCATATTAAGCAAACTGCATATTATGATGGATGCCGTGATAAAATTTAATTCTACCTCTGAGAGTCTAACTTGATCTTACCTTGCCTTTAGGCAAACTAGTTTGACAGTAAGAGAAGAGATTCTGAATATAAAAGTCTTGAATATTTAAAATATAAAAGGTTCATTTAATACTGTGCTCGTTTGAATGCCGGCATGTAGAAAGCAAAGCGCTAGGACCGAATGCTGCTGAATGGCGCGCTTGTCAGCCCGCATGCCACAGTATAAACTGAACCTTACGCAAATGCAAACACTAACCATGGGCCTCAGGTTTGTATTCCAAATAGAAAACTATACCCTTAAAGAAATACACTTATGTCCGTCATTCTGTCAGGCAACCTGGGGGAGACCCTTCTGGCTGGTGGTCTTTAGAAGCTCTCAGCCACACTTAAGACTAAACCTAGGAAGACTTTTGAAGTAATTGACCTGACATTACAAAATATCATAATGTTCTCCATAGTGTTCAGATAAGTTGATTGTACATTGTACTTGGATATTTTTAAAACTGTGAAGGGAAAAATTACTTCTGGGACTTAGGGGGTGAAATTAAACATGATCTGTAATTGGCTTCGTGATCTTCTGTGCTGGGTCCATTTTATACATGTATTTACCTAATTGACCATGAAATCTTCCACAGAGCCCGTGCTTGGCATGAGCTTTGCCAATTTTAAGCTGACTATGATAAATGGCTTTATCATGCTGCGTGCTTCTCTGCTTTTCTGCAAGAATAAAATACTTTTAAAAATTATTTCCTTCAGTAATGGACATTAATTTTTAAGGGGGAGAGTTTACTTACAAAAGCCAAAAGGCTGTAATTATGGGTGTATCAGCAAATGTAGATGTTATCACATTCCATCTTCTTAATTTCTCTTTTATTTATTCTTGTTCTCTCAATACTGTATACCAGAGACAAGAGAAAAGAATCTTCTTTCTATCAAGTCAGAACAATCTGTCATATCTCCATAGGAGAGTGATACGCATATCAAAAAGGAAAAGTCATACATACTGTCAATGAAACCAACACGCTTCTCGTAACGTTAGACTATCCTAGGTTTAGCATGAGAAGAATACCCATAGTGCATCCCCATGGAGGTAGCAGGGCAGCAGCAATCAGCAGGATTCCATAACACTGCATGCTATACACACCCAATACCATTTTAATATAATTTTTACTAATTCTTTGATAATTTTATGCATGTATATGATTATTTGGATCATATTCACCTCCCTCCAACTTAGGATCCTCTCTGAGACCCCTTTCATGTCACCTTCCCAACTTCATGGTTGATCATATTGCTTTTTTTTTTTTTTTGGTAACTCTCTGTAGCTTGGGAGCCTGTCCAGGAACTCCCTCTGTAGACTAAGCCTAAGCTGGCTTCAAACTCACAGAGATTTGCCTGTCTCTCCCTTCAAGTGCTGGGATAAAATGTGTCCACTAACACTGCCCGTTTTTTTTTTTTTTTTTATCATCTTTCTTTTTAGTGAGTTATTCTTTTGAATGAGTTACTTTGGCCCTGCAAGGTAGTTCCTTGGATAAAGGTGCTTGCCACCAATCTTGATGACCTACATGGTGCAAGGAGACTTTCTATCAATTTGTTCTTCATTCTCCACACACACTGTGGCATGTTCATGCATGTCCATACTCATATACATAATAACTGTATTTAAAAGGAAAAAGAGAACCAATCACTACTTTTGTTTTTATGAACCCACTCTTCAAAACATATATTTTTAACATTGGAAAAATTCACAATGAAATAAATCAAAAACATTTTCCATCCAAAAATACTCTACCATCTAACTGGGATAATTCCTGTGCGCGGCATCAGGAATCACATGCTACACTATTGTGCCAACACTTTTAGGGGTAGCAAGTGGCTAGATGTGGCATGTGTATGTTTCCATGAATTTTCTCCTTAAGGTGGGTTGGCTTTATATTTGGAACTGTGAAACTTGACAGTCAACAACAAGTGTTCCTTTAAGTTGCATCTTTTTAGGTATTTGGTCACAGCATTGGAAAAATAGCCAATACAGAGACATTGCTTTTCTTTGTTTCACTGGATCCTAGTGGATCATTTTACTGTGTCGTTTAGACTTTTAAGAGCATGTGTGTAGCTTTAAAAATGAGCCGCAACACAGACATGTTTGTCCATGCTCCTGGCATAGTTGGGTCACAACATCAGGAATATTTAAATAATGCAGTAAGTTGAACTAATTGCCCCATCTCAAGGACATCATGTGCCCAGACTGTCTTGTTTGATATCCTACTTTGCTTGATATGTTTTCTCTTGTAAATGAAACAAAACCAAAATTGACCATTTTTCTTTTTAATTCTAACCATAGAGCAATCACACTTGAAATACCATCTAGTACTTTCTCCTTGTCAAGCTTAGCCATATTTAATAAACAAAGAAGCTATTTTGTTAGAGTTTTTACAGCATGGTGAAATTCTTAGTGTGCTCAGTAGAAGGTAACTCTTTGTTCTTGGTTTGGGATAAAGTCTATCTTTCCTGAGATATTGATTGGTTATCTCCCTTTTGTGCTAAAGAACCTTTACTTGTAAAACACAAGCAGGAACTGTGTGTGAATTTCCTGAGTAGTCAAACAGGTGAGCAAGTGTTATCTCTGCCCCATGGATGTGCTCAGAGCTTAAGTATGTAATCAGATGCACGGCAAATTGAGCCGTTACTGAAGGCTGCCAGTATTAGATCTTAAGCAGATCTTGAATGCATTTTAATGGTACTGGAATCCATTTCTTTCTTAATGTGTACTAGCCTAGAAAATAGAGGTTGAGTCATACGTAATGGGAAAAGGCCTGATTGAAGGATGCAACCCTGAGCAGTAACAGTGTGGACAAGATGATCTAGAGCAGGAGGGAAAGCTAATATAGAAAGGTGCTGTAGAGAGTCAGCAAAAGCTTCCCGCAGAAACAGGGCAGGTCGAGGAGAGCTCTAGAGATCACCCTTCCCAACACAGAGCTTAGAGAAGAGGAAGGAATGGGCTGATCCGTCTTGCCTCCAGTCTCTATTGGTGAAATCTTATAAGACTGTTGAATATGTGCTGGGCAGTCAGAAATCATGGTGTCCATCCAAACCCAGAACTGGAATGAAGACCTGAGCTCCTTGATAAGATGTGGTTCTCAGCCCTCCTGAGCTCTTGTTTGAACAGGGACAATGCAAGCTCTGAGTATTTCTGGGTTTCATATAAAAGACGACTGTAGGAGCTACCACAGTAAGTTCGCTGACAACAATGGGACTAGGGCTTTGAGAGGGTGTGTCTGGGAGGTGAGCAAAACCATCAAATGTGGGGAAGTACACTGACTCCGTGTGGGTAAGGTATTCACTCTCCCAGCAAAGCTTATCTACAATAACTTTATTGAGCTAGAATCTCAATAGCTTTTATGAGTTCAAAATATTGTATGTATGTGTTTATATATATATATATATACATATATATACACTTGAATATATATTCAAGTGTATTTCTGTGTGAAGCATGATTAATAAAAACTCCGACAGATATTGGGGTTCAACCTGAAAATCAGAAAAGCAAAGCAGCCAGTCACGGGCTCTTGCCTTGACCTCAGTCCGAAAATGGCATTCTTGCCTCCCGGAATCTCAGAGCGAGACTCAGACTTGAGAGCTGTCTCCTCCCATTTTATAATTCTCTCTAGTTCTGGAATTAAGTGTATGCACTATTACCAGCTGGTTTCTATGGCAAACTAGTGTAGCTACTTGGATTAAAGGTGTGTGTCATTGTGGCTACTGCCTGGTCTGTAAGGCTGGCCAGTGTGACTGTTTTACTTTTTTTGATCCTCAGGCAAGGTTTATTTATTAAAATACAAATAAAATGCCACTACACATGTGGGTATGTGAATGTGGAGGCCATAGGTGGACTTCTCAATTGTTCTCCATGTTACCTTTGGAGACGGTGTCTCCTGCTGAACCTGAAACCTACTGGTCTCTTCAGAATGTCTGCCCAGTGACCAGAGCTGGGATTGTAGACACCCAGCATTGTAGATGCCCTTGCATTGTGGGTCTCAAACTCAGGTCCTCAAGCTTCTGTTGCATGTACTTTACCAACTGAGCCATCGCCCCAGCTGACAGTCAATTCTCAACTTGACCTTTAGGTCCTACATGTGCTGTCCTTAATCTAACCCCCTGCCACCAGGTATTTTCCGTTGACTTTCTACACTTTTGGCTCCCACTGCTATCGTTTATTCCTCCTACACATTGTTTGGACTTTTATTAATTGTTGTATTAATTTGTGCTTCCCATACACTCCTGTGCATAAGGCCATCCACTGAAGTATGGTTAGTCTGCAAAGAACCAACCACATCTAAGAGAGGGGGAGCGAGCGAGCGAGCGAGAGAGAGAGAGAGAGAGAGAGAAAGGCTTTATTCTCCTTCCTTCAGAGGCCACCAAGTGTCCAGAGATCCTCCCTCAGTTAGAGTGGGAGATCGCGAACCCTTCCCAGCCCGTGCTGGAAAGTCGACTGTCCTGATCTTACACAGGCAACCATAGCTTCTGCGGGTTCATGAGCACTGCTGCCCTGGGCTGTCCAGAAGATGCTGTTTTACTCTGATCCCCCTTAACCCTTGGCTCTCACACTCCTTCTGCCCCCTCTTTCTTCACGTCCCCTGAGCCTGGAAGGGGGGGCTGTGATACAAGCATCCTGATCCTGGCTAAACACTCTATAGACACACAACTCCTCCTCTTGGTCCAGTAGTGAGTTTCTGAGTGAGCCAGTGTCCAGTTCACAAAGAAACTTCTCTGATGAGATCTGAGAGCTGCACTATGGGTAGAGAAATCCAAATTTAGGGAGTAGTTTTATATTATGTCCATTAAGCTGACTAATAGTAGCGGTGTTCCATGCTAGGGCATCTCCTAGCCATGGCTAGGTTCACAGCACCAGGCATGTGTTTTCTCTTACGGAACAGGTCTTAAATCTTAGCAGAGAGCATCTCTAACACATTTCTAATCTGGAGTTCGGCTATTCGTCCAGCCATGAATGTTTTCCCTTGCCCCCCCCCCACATTTGTCTTTTTCTTTTCCACCGTCCCTTTAAAGTAAGATAGGTGTATTCTGGGCTAAGTCATTAAAATCTATGTGACTAACAGGAGTTGGACTGTTCACCAATGTTAGCCCAGTTCTAGTTTCTTTAACATTTCATGCTAATTCAGCAATTAAGGTTTTGGGTTTTTTTATTTTTTTTTTATTTTTTTGAATGGCTGTGGCTGCTTGGAAATAGACACCCTTGAAGATGGTGCAAGCCTTGTGACAGGAAGATTCAGAGGTAAAATGAGTACTGCTCAGGCCCTGGGTGTCACCCAAAGCAGCCTCATTGCAATTTTTAAGGCCTAAAGACTCATTCTAAGGCCTCACTTAGGTGTGTTTTGGTGATAGGTCCACGTGTATGTTATCTGGGAAATTTAAATAATTATTCTCAGATAAGACGATGCCCCATAGGTGTTTAAGAATTGTAATTTGAACAGCCATTTCAAAGCCATTAGGATGCTGAAAGATGATGTTTTCTTAGCCCAGTGCAGCACTCCTAGCTGGGGAACAAATGGCTTCTTTCTCTTTGTGTCTCCACGTGTGTCTACTAGATAGCCTCACATCCGTGGAAGACACACTAGGCTTGAACACACTGAGAAGTGAACAGAAACAGAATCAATGAACAGGAAAGCTGCCCCAAGTGTTAAGCTCTGGCTCTGTCACTCCACATTCTCTGATGCACAAGAAATGCTTTCCATGACTTCCTCATTGGTGACATCGCTATCGCCAGGAGCTGTTCTAAGTGACTTTTGATTGATGCATTTCCGGTTTCCATAGTACTGGATTTATAAGGGAATTGCATGAATGTCTATAATGTGCTTTGCCCTTGTTCCCCTCATACCTCCCTCCCTCTTCTTATTCGCCTCCCTGCTCCCGAGAGTCCTCTTCACTCTTTTATAAACGTTGGATCTACTTTTACATCACATATACACATGATTTTACATAGCAGTATGAAGTCTGGACACTGAAAATGAAAGACAAGATGTGGTACTTGTATTTCACTTAAAAAAAAAACTATTCCTAACAAGTTGATAATAATTCACCCACTGATAAAAATCACTGGATAAGTCAGAGGATCTACTTTCAAGATGCTTTGTGATGGGTCATTTGACTCTTTTATGTTTGGTTTATCAACCATAAAATGGGCATAATGATCCCTCTTAGCTTTTGGAGTTGTTTGAGAGCCAAAGTAAGATAAAAACAAGAGGTTTAGTAAAACATCCTTGCATATGGAATGCACCCAATTAGCTTTAGCTATCATCGTCTACCACAGTGGTTAACTGTCAGTTTGCAAAGACATATGCATAATATAAATATGTGTAAAGTGCCCCTACAGATCTGTTAATCTAAAGTGACAGTGATTTGTTACCAATTTCTAAATAAATCAGTCTAAAAGAAATACCGTAAGTAACTACAGAAAGTACTATTGCGCTGCCACAGACTATTCCAATGCCCAATCTAAATTAAGTGGATGATTCCCATATGGCATGAATTTGGGATAGATCACATTCCTTGCACTTTAGACTTATCCATTTGCAGACTAGGAAGGCTTACTCATTCTCCCAAAACTGCCCCAATGCTTTACAGCCAAACTCAGAAGCCAGTAGGCTGGGTCCTTTCTAAACTCACTGAAAGCCAACAGGAAGAAAACAGCATTATTCACAGTCATTGTTATGGAATAGGAAGCATTTCCAAACTGGGTTATGGTAGCAAAGCAGCATAATGTGTCCGTGTTTGAAAACACGGGAAATGATCAAATGGACCTTCACAAATGCACAGAAGAGAATGCAGGTGCACTAATGAACAAAGACGGGCAAGAAAATCAGCTGAGGAATAGCTAGAATTCAGTTTGTTATGATCGCTCTTGAAATTTGTGAAACAGAAAAAAAAAACAATTAGGAAGTAAAGAGAAATATTGAGGAAACAGCTTTTGACTTAAAAAACAACCTGGTATGTTTAGTAAACAGTCAATTTTTTTAATAAAGGCCTCTCTGTGAGGCAATACATATGTGATATTATGTTTGAATTCTATTCAAGCCTCTAACTACAAACTTACGGTTAGATTCTAGAAGTGGGTAAATAATGTAAAACTTGGCAAATTTAATATATGTGTCCTAAAACCCTTGAGTTACTGTATTAAATTTTAAAAGGTGTGTGTGTGTGTGTTATGCATATGAGTGTAGTTGCTGTTTTTTTCAGGACAGAAGGGAAATCTTCTATTCCCTTAAGGCAGGGTCTTTCTTTAGCTGGAAAGTTCCTCTAAGGATACCCATCTCTGTCCCTCTCCCTCTCCCAACAACAGGGTGACAGGCACACAAAACCTTACCAAAATTTTACATTCCGTGCTGAATTCAAACCCAGGTTCTCATGCTTGAACAGCAAATATTCTTACCCACTGCCTTAGCTGGAGTTTCTATTGCTATGAAGAGACACCATGAACACAGCAACTCTTATAAAGGAAAACATTTACTGGAGTGGATTACAGTTACAGAGTCCATTATCATCATGGTGGGGACATGGCAGCATGCAGGACATGGTACTGAAGCTGAGAGTCCTCCATCTTGATAGGCAGGCAACAAAATGTGAACTGAGACACTGGACCGTATCTTGAGCATGCATGAGACCTCAAAGCCCACCTCCACAGTGACGTACTTCCTCCAACAACCGCACAACTCCAACAAGGCCACACCTCCTTAGAGTGCCACTCTGTTTGGACTATTAACTTTCAAATCACCACACCCACTAAGCCATCTCCCCAGCCCCTTAAAAGTATGTAAAATATTTCCCAGGAAACATTCCACAAATTTTAAGATGCTCCAAGTATGCTGAACTGTTCTCTACATTTTAAAAGTATCTCTTTATGTATTAAAGGACAAATAATTTAAATTAAAACTCACAGTTATTGAAGTCTGGTAAGATAACCAATAGCTTATGCCTCTTGGAATAAGCTGTTTTTAAATATGATGAAATTGGCCTTTAGTTTAAGGCATTTTAATTCCACTCATTCATTCTAGGTACCTAACTACATTTTTCTTTCCAGGCCTCCTTCCATCATCAATCATCCAAAATTATTAAGATTTGTTTCTACTGAATAGAAACTGCACAGGAAAGATAAAATATGGACCCTAACAGATTGCGTTCAAATTTATGTTATCTCATTTAATAGCCAGCCCTACCATTGAGCATCATGAGTTTCATTTCTCCTGCCCATAGATACATAGTGCAATAACACAGAGATTCTGAGCATTGGGAGCTCTGAGATGGGTCTTGGGAGTCAAGGTACTTATCACCAAGCCCTACAACTTGAACTTGATTCCTAGAATTCAAACCGTGGAAGGAGAGAGTGATCTCCTGCATGTTGGCCTCTGAATTCTAACTGTATACAGTGTCCACTCATAGAAACACACATGAATACCACAGACATATTAAAGCATTTTAAATAAAAATCAAGGTTATGTGAATTACAAAGATAAAATGGAATGTATATGGAGCAGCCGGTTACAACTTTCAAACTCTCCATCAATGTTTTGTTGTTGTTGTCTGCAATTTCGCTCCAGAGATGGCGTGTACTTGAGGAGGAAGCTATCGTGAAATCAGTGTTCCAGCTTAGAAGATGTGCACTTAGTGGTCAATGGGGGAACGCATCTTGATCTCTAAATAACGTGTTGCCTTTTCTCTCATTCTTTGGGTGCCATACAGGCTTCTGGAGCAGATGCCCTGGAGTTAAATTTGTCATGTCCTCACGGCATGGGAGAGAGAGGAATGGGTCTGGCTTGTGGACAGGTAAGCACCCAAGGAACTGCTGCTGTGTCTGTCGGTATGACGTAATGGTCCCGTTTGGATCCTTACCGTACCATAGGCGAGGAGGCCTGTGAATCTGATGACTGTCTGGAGACTTGCAGGTCTGCGTTGTTTAAATATTTAGTGCTTCAAAAAGTGGAAAATGAGGGAAACCGGAATTACAGCAATGGTTGGGTTTTATTGAGGAAATCATATTATGTGCTTGACAGGAAGAAATATCATAATAAATAGTTTTTAAAAGCGCTGAAGCAGAGTTAGCTGATATCCAAGGCAGTGTTCCTTATTCATTTCTTCAGCTGATCCAGTCTCCCCGGGGCAATACGCTGTACACAATGCATTGTTCGCAGTGATTTTGTAGTAAATGGGGCACGGCACAAATGGTGTTTTACAGTTTTTAGCTTATGATCATTATTCCATAACTCTGTTTGAAGAGTTGCAAAAAGATTTTGAAGCTGTTTTTATTTAGAGATACAACAAATGGAACCTTTATGTTAAAGTAAATTCTCCCCCCAAAAAACCCTAATGAATAAATGCAAAATAATACGTTAATATATAGGAAATATGACGTCTTTATGCAATAAAGTAGTATGGAGTGTGAAACAGCTTAATGCTTAAAAAGTAAGCACTTTGAGTCTCTTTTTGTCACTAAGTCCAGAGGAAACAGTGTGAATTAAATAATACGAAACTTCGGCATTGTTGGCAGCTTCCGAGAACTTTTACGTTTACTTCTGTGTCCACATGCGACTCATGACTCCATCCTTAGGTGATACCCAACTGTCCCACACTCCTGCTTTTCTCAAGTTTCTGAATCGACAGGAGTTAAACTCGGAGCCCTTTACTGGGGAAAGGGAGTGGTTTTACATGTTGAAATGAACAAACGTTTCTATTTTCATGTTCAAATGCAGGGAAGGGTTCTTTAAGTACTTCGTAAATATTTAATCGGCCTTGGGAATGGATTTGCAACTCAGGAAGAAATCATTCTTATGAACAGCAGGAGGGGAAGGGCTGGCCAGGCATCTTTCACATGTATCCAGGCTCTCCTCACGGCAGGTTACCCAGAAGGGCATTAAGCCCAGTAAACACATCCACTATTTACTGCCACCAAGTTAGGGAAAACAGCATTTTTTTTTTCTGAGTCCTATGATGAGCTAACAGTGTGCCAGAGTGGGTGACATAGTCCAAGGGAAGAAGACTGTGCCGTGGAGACGACTCAAGTCATAAGCCGCTTGCCACTCAAAGACGAGGATCTATGTGGACCGCAGCTCGCAAGTAAAACAGCTGGCACTAATGTGGGCGCCTGTACCAGCCAGTGCTGCGGAGGCAGAGATGAGGGGGGGATTCTTGAAGGGCTCTACTCACCCAGCCTAGCAGTTCAGTTAGTGAACTCCAGTTTCAGTGAGAGACAAGGTCTGAAAAACACAGTGGAATCCTTGACCTCTGACTCCCACATCCATACCTCCTCAAGCGCTGAGAAACCCGCACTAGGATGCAGTGCAGACACAGAAGTATGCCAGGGGGGCACCGGTACTGTCTTGAGTTAGTCCTGAGAAGGTACACTCTTCTCTTAGCCACTGAGCTTGTTCCCAATGTCTATTTCATAGTCTAGACCTCAAAACCCACATCTTTTTAAAAGGTAAATTACTTGTTAATGCTACCTTTGGAAAACAGAAACATACTCATTTCTTAAGGAAGAGTGCATTCTGGTATTTATGTTTTGCTACTAATATAACAATTATTTGAAAAAGTCCCAGTGGAGTTTCCTCTTTTAGAACAGGTTTTGTTCTTTGCACATATCTGAACTTACCCAGCTGTGAGGTGGTGTGGGCGGATCCTCTCCAGAGAGTTATTTAGACTCATAAACTTTTACAGTCTTGAGCAGAACAGGAATGCCAAAATGCTAAAAATGTTGCCAGCGGAGATATTCAGTAAGATTTGAAAAGACTTGGATTTTTTTGGCTGAAGGAAAGAGGATGTTTCCATTTCACTTCTCAGCGCTGCTAAAACCGATGCCCGTTCTCTTCAGCCAAGCTTATCAATTTCCTTTAGAATTTTATTATGTTATAAATAAAATCATCAGAAAATAAAGCCAGCTGAATGAACTTTGCTTAGCCTTGGGAGGTGTGAATGTTTAGCTTTCTGAAGGCGGAGGAAGAATATCAGTGTATTTTTGTAAAAGTGGTTTCTATGACTGGCCTTCAAGAGGTGCACAAACAGCCAGGCCTTATTTGTAATTGCCTCTAGTATTTCCCCACATTCTCCCTCTGGTTCCCACTGTTTCTTCCTCTTTCCCTCAGTTCCACAGTTTCTAACACTTGCAAGTTGGTATGTTAGGCAACGTGCACTCAGTGTGTGGTTAGGAAGGAATCAAGGGCTGTTACTGATGGATTCTCCCTACACTGCTCAAAACTGAGTTTCGGGCTGTCCTAACTGACAGAGCTTGCTAAATGCTTGCTGTATGAAGGGGAGGCCAATGCTGGTTCTAGTCCGGGATTTTATCTATCAGTCAAATCTACTATGTAGCTCATTCTCTCTTCCAAATACTTGTTATTATTGACTTTCATCAGCTTTCTCACAAATATCTAATGAGCAAAGATTTTTTTCTTAAGAATATATCCTTATATAATTAAATATACAATAAATATAAACATATATGTATAAAATCAAAATACTCATATACATGACAAAAATATGACATTTATGAGCAGAGAAGCTTATAGTAGCAATAAAATGCAAGTATGAAACTTAAGAAACATGCAGATATAACACAAAATTTCCAGGTGACCTTGATATTCAAATTGCTATTTCCTGTCTAGTGAAACTTCGTATGAGACCTCCTATTCTTTGTGTGTCCGAAGGAGTTAAAATCACTCTCCCTCTGTATTCTTTCTGTCAGCCATCAACATTGCCTCCCTCAAGCTACCCACCACTGAAACATAGGCTTCCAGCTCTAAATTGTGAGATTTGAATAGCATGATCACCGACATCCCATATAGTTCTCACGTCCTGTGAGTGTGGACATTTGAAGTAGGAGGCTAATCAGTGATTCTGAAAATTCCCTAAAGAAATAGATAAATTATCATCAGGTTGTTTAAAAACACTTCTCATTTTTTCCCTTAGTCTACACAAATTTATTAATTTACTTTTAGTCTCTTTTACCTGTAGGATACAGTTTTCAAAATCTCTGTAGCCATGTGAAATTGGGGGATAGTACCAAAACATGCATGCCTTATATTAATTTCTATAGGTATGCACCTGTGAGGAAATTTGATGTATAAACTACATACAGGACCAGCAACCAATAATAATGAAAATGACTGTACCAGTGTAGTGTTATGAATGTTTTTAGATTCATGGTTAGTTTTATGTAACTGAAACTACACAGAGGAGAAAATATTGGGTGGTTGGGAAACATTGGTCCAAAGCAAATTTTTAATGTTTTAATACCATGAAGCATTGCTTACTCTTTCGTATATTTTATGTAATTTAATAAATGAAAATTGGTGGTGGAAAACTCAGGGATTTGATGGTTGCTTAGCATGTGTCATATCCTGGTTTCAAACCCCAGTATAATAAGCATATCATAAGTGTACATGAAAAGAGTCAGTTGTATGTTGTGAAGCAAGTCTGTGATCGAGGCTTCTCAGGAGTCTGACGTGAGAGTATTGTGACTCTAAGAATACCTTGAGAACATGGCCACATCCCTGCCCAAAATGAACCATAAAAAAGACGAATGAGCATCATCAAAGTTAAGATGGTTCGCTAAGGCCACAATTGGTTAGCCATCTAGTACTTATGATGAAAAAATAAAGCCCCTGGTCATATACATAAATTCCTAGTGTTCTTATCTCGCTATTCAAGCAAGGCTGAGAAGATGGTCATATTCTGGCTGTGTGCACATTGAAGAGCATTGCGTTACTCTTGAGAGACAAATCTCTGTTCTTGCTGAGACCCTCCAAAGTAGACTGAGCATCCCCGTATGATCCAGGTCTCAAATCAGGCCAATGGTACCAAAGCCATGCTTTAATTAGCAAACTGACCAGAATGTAGGCAAGGCACCCAGAATGGTCCCCAGTGAGGAACTATCCAGAGTCAACATTAAACTTGGAAGCTGAGAATTAATAACTGCAAGATCAAATCAACTCTTTGGTCTTTCATAATTTTGAATTACCCTTTGTCTCCCATTCCTGAGTCAATTAAAACACAAGGAAGACTGAACCTAATATTCAAGTTCTGTCTCCTGGGCAGAGGGAGGCCCATTGTGACTTAACTTTCAGATTTAAAGTTGTCTAACAGTTATTTATGTAAGTCTATTTCTCATAAAATTTTATACTTTATGAAACTAAATTGAACTATAACAATTTTTATATAAGAGAGTCCAAATTGTATCTTGCAAAGGTTTTCCCCTTGCCCTAAGCATCATGCATTTAAAAATAAAAACAAAAAATAGCTTTCAAATTCTTTTAAAGTTATGTTGGAAATTTTGCTTTTATATTCCTGGCAAAGTTCAGAATGGTGCTGATAAGGCCAATGAAAAGTCATTTGTCTTCTTCTTAGTACTTCTGAAATAATTGTTAGCAGACATATTTGAACAAATAATCCTTTCTCCCTCCCACTTCTTTTGGGAAACTACAGAGATCAGTGCTTTTCGGAAGGAGGCAACATTAGGAGCAAGAGATCTGTCGGGCTCCTCTGAGGATGCTTCTTGTTGATGCAGATAACAGTAGATGTTGACAGGAATAAATCTCAGCATCATGTGTTGACTTTATCCCTCCTGTGTGTGTATGTGTATGTGTGTGTATGTGTGTGTGCGCGCGTGTGTGTGTGTGTGTGTGTGTGTGTGTGTGTGTGTGTGTACACGCACATGTGTGGAAACCATAGGTCCACTTCTGGCATTGTTCTTCTGTTGTCAAGAATCATTTTATTACTTGTTTGTTTGTGTGATCATTCATTCATTTACTTATGTAATTACTTATTGAGAAAAGGTCTGCTATTGCCCTGAATATCTCCACAAAGTCTTAGCTGGCTGTCCAGTGAGCTCCAAGGAAA